>NW_026294402.1:40162355-40379855 GCF_007827085.1 Peromyscus californicus insignis | reverse complement strand
CACACCCCAAAATGAAAGGGGGGGGGTAGAGGAAAGTGTTGGCCTCACATCTCTGAGTAGCCAAAGGTTCATGTACCAAAGTTCCTGTATTGTGCCAAGGAGAAAGACCTCTCAGCTCCTTATTCAAATCTTACTTTAAAGCAGGATGTGGTGGTGCACACATTTAATCTCAGCACTCAAGTGACAGAGACTACAGTGACAGAGACTGGTAGTTGTTTGTGAAGTTTAAGGGCAGCCTGGGCTACATAGAGAGACAGAGTCTCAAAAAATAAAAATAAGAAAGAAAAGGAAAGGAGAAAAAAACTTACTTTAAGCCGGGCAGTGGTGGCGCATGCCTTTAATCCCAGCACTCGGGAGGCAGAGTCAGGTGGATCTCTGTGAGTTCCAGACTAGCCTGGTCTACAGAGCAAGATCCAGGACAGGCACCAAAACTACCCAGAGAAACCCTGTCTCAAAAAACCAAAAAAAAAAAAAAAAAAAGAAAAGAAAAGAAAAAGAAAACTTACTTTATATAAGTACTGTGGGATAATGCTCTTGTACTCTGTAAAAATTTGTCACTCATATTGGTTTAATAAAACACTGACTGGCCAGTAGCCAGGCAGGAAGTATAGGCGGGGCAACCACATTAGGAGAATTCTGGGAAAAGGAAGGGCGTCAGGAGTCACCAGCCAGACACAGAAAAAGCAAGATGAGAATGCCCCACTGAGAAAAGGTATCAAGCCATAAGGCTAAACATAAATAAGAATTATGGCTTAATTTTTTTGTTTTGTTTTGGTTTGGTTTGTTTGTTTTTTGAGACAGGGTTTCTCCATGTAGTTTTGGTGCCTGTCCTGGATCTCACTCTGTAGACCAGGCTGGCCTCGAACTCACAGAGATCCACCTGGCTCTGCCTCATGAGTGCTGGGATTAAAGGTGTGCGCCACCACCACCCAGCCAGATACTGCATTTTCAACCTCAAAGTAGTTTCTATCCATGCTCAGCACTGTTGAGTGCAGTCGGACAACGTGGCAATATGCTAATACTGTTGCAAATGACACAGTACTATTTCATGGAAGAGGAAATAAGGCACAATTTAAAAAGTTCATCTGAGAACTTTTGTTTTTTTGTTTAAGACATGGTCTCAGCTATGTAGCCCAGGCTGGCCTCCCAAATGGTAGCTAGAATTAAAGGCATTCACCTGGTTGGTTTTTTTTGTTGGTGGTGGCGGGTTTGTTTTTTTTGTCTTTGTGTTTGTTTGTTTGTTTGTTTGTTTGGTTTGGTTTGTTTGTTTTTTAAGATAGGGTCTCATTAAGTTGGCCAGGTTAGCCCAAAATTGCTAGGGCAAGTAATCCTGCATCAGCTCCACAAGGGCTGTGATTACAGGTGCATATCACATGCCCAACTAAATAATTCTTCATTACTCATGTGCACAACATATGTAGTTTCTAGAATCCAAGACCTATTCTTTTGGAACAAGAGAAAAAGAAAAAGTCAATGAACAGAATGCTGGTACAAAACTCTAGGTTTTTATCCTCAGTACCATAAAATGAGCTTGTAATCCCAGCCAGCACTTGGGAGGGGAAAGCAGGGTCAGACATTTAAGGTCATCCTCCAACACATAGCAGTTCACAGCTAGCCTGGGATAGAAACCTTGTAGATGGAAGGATGGACAGATGGATGGATGGAGGGAGGGAGGGGGAGGGAGGGAAAAAAGAAAAGGAAAGGAAAAAGCAAAAAAAACAAACAAACCCCAAAACATTAACACAGATAAACAGTTTCTCATAATAACATGAATGATATGCAACATTTTCCTGAAAGTTAAGATACTAGGGCATGGAAATATTCTCAAAGAATTTCAAGGAAAACAATACTTACAAAGATAAGAAATTGCAGAAATACAGGGCCAAGCAGCTCTGTGTGAAAACAGCAGTCAGCACTCTTGGGTTGTCTTTCTGTCTTGAGACGCTGAGGATGAAGCTGGGCTTCATGAACTCATGGTAAGTGGTCTTCCACAAGCTGTTGCCCAGGGCTTTTTTTTTTTTTTTCCTTCTTTTAATTTTGCTACAGAGTCTAAGTAGCTCAGGTTGGCCTTGAACTTTCTGCCTTCTTATCTCAACCTACTGAGTAGTGGGGCTTCTGGGCTGGCATCCCCAGGTCAGCCTTCAATGTGGTTTACAGAGCAATCAGAGCTCTCCAGAGACGGCGTCAAAATCAAGCTACTACACGGTAATCTTCATGGGAGATAGTTAGGAAAAAGTGTATGGTTTATTTTTTCTTTACAATTTGTTAGAGGAAAAAAGAAAAAAAGGAAAAAAGATCCAAATATACCCTCTTCAAGAACTCAAAACCTTTTTTTAAAAAACAGTTTTATTAAGCCTAAGTGTAGACTTTTCTCTCACATGAATGAGCATATTTATTATAACGATTACATCACACAATTTGTACTTAGCATATGGCAAGTTTGTCACCAGGTCAGATACTAAAATTACTAACAGTACACCAGATGACCTACAAAACAGAACATGTATAAATGATCACGGAGGCCAGAGGCGGCCTGGGATCCCCTGGAGCTGGTGTGTAGCCTGAGTTTTCTCTCTGGGTCCTGCCAAGTCCCAGCAGTCTGACAGCCCACTTACAAAATAAGCACACAGACACTTATATTGCTTACAAACTGTATGGCCGTAGCAGGCTTCTTGCTAACTGTTCTTATATCTTAAATTAACCCATTTCTTTTTCTTTTTTTTTTTTTTTTTTTTTTTGGTTTTTCGAGACAGGGTTTCTCTGCGTAGCTTTGCGCCTTTCCTGGGACTCACTTGGTAGCCCAGGCTGGCCTCGAACTCACAGAGATTCGCCTGGCTCTGCCTCCCGAGTGCTGGGATTAAAGGCGTGCGCCACCACCGCCCGGCTAAATTAACCCATTTCTATTAATCTATAAGTTGCCTCATGACTTGTGGCTTGCCGGTATCTTAACATGTTGTTTCTCCTCACAGCGGCTGGCAGTGTCTCCCTGCCTCAGCCTCCACTTCCCAGAATTCTCTTCTTTGCTTGTCCTGCCTATACTTCCTGCCTGGTTACTGGCCAATCAGCATTTTATTTATACAGAGCGATATCCACAGCACTGATGTTACAGGCAGTTCGTTGAGAACGGCCTCACACGCCGATAGAAGTGAGCACTAGTCCTCTGCAAGAGCACCAAGCGTTCTTAACCACTAAACCATCCCTACAGCCCCATGTTTCCAGTTTTGAAAAATTTAGTGGCAGAGCATGGTGGCATACACCTTTAGTCCCAGCACTCAGGAGGCAGAGGCAGGCAGATCTCTGTGAGTTCAAAGGTCAGCCTGATGATACAGGAGTTTCTGGACAATCAAGGCTATATAGTGAGACCTTGACTTAAAACCAGCAACAACAAAAATTAGTGGTAGAAATCAAACCGAAGTAAAGGACATTGTTGTTCCCACTCTACACACCCCCACCACACACACAACAGAAAGAGAAATGAATTTGTAACTTAGTAGTTACAAATTTAGGTGGTTCTGGGTTCCTGGTCTAAAGTCATAATCTTGGTTGTAACCAAAGAAGAAACAACAGGGAAGCAGTACTTTTCAAGGCCAAAGGCAAAGAGAACGCCTGAAAAATCTGCTATTCTGAGTTCTTACCCAATGCCCTGAACCTGCTCTCCAGTTGTCCTCGTGCCATCTAACAGGTAAGGAAGCTTGCCCAAGTCAACCTACGGAGTAATTCTGTACAATACACTAGCAATAGGCCTTGCCCTCAGGCAGCTTCCATTAACAATAAAAGTCAAACACAGAGATAGCAAAGCAAAGCAAGATTAAGGGCCACATGACTCATGGGGGAAATTAGGATGTTTGAGTTAGAAGCAGAGAGCCATCACCAAGGACCACAATAGCCTAGAAAGCTTCACTAATGGTGGGCAGCAGCTTAAACAGGCTGTCGGGGACAGGTGGGAGGAGGAATCTGTGTCCTGTCCCAACCAAAGTCCCGCCCTCCCCGCCTGACTCTTCTGAAGGATCTGAATCTGACGTCTTTCATCAGCGTTAAGCAATAAACATGAATAAGATGAAAAACACAGAGCAGCAATTCAGGGTTCCTGCCACTCCCAAATAGCAAGCAAGAGAGCATCGAGGTCTAAACTGAGCGAGGCAAACCTCAGTGCTCAGCCAGGGCAGCTGTAAACGGAATGTCTAATGGATGTCCTAGTTAAAACCAAACAACATCCAGCTCAGAATCAGCTTCCTGTTTAAGTGGGGTGATTGCCCAGATGAAGAGGCATCTTCCAAGGCAAGAAAAAAGATGACAATCTAGCAGACAGGCACCTGCACACAAACACACAAACCTGCACACAAAACCATAAAGCAACAGAAGCACGGCAGAGCCAGTGATCTGATCAAAGGCTGGTCGGTCTCCTTGCCAACAGACAAGCCAACTCCTCTGTAGATCAGATCACCTTTCCTCTGGTTTCACCTGGTTTTTCAAATACGAACACATCAAGAAACCATAGTACTGTACCACTCCAGAAGTTCTGAGTTTTCTGGTGTCTCTTTTTTGTTGTGTGTTCTGGGGCAAAAAAACTGTTTTGTCTGATTCCTGAGTCCAAAGCAAGCAGAAACCTTAGCCAGAATCATTCATACCAGATGTGTGAATTTACATATTAGACAATATTTTTAAAAGCAGATGGCCTGGGGGCTGGAGAGAGATGGCTCAGTGGTTAAGAGCACTGGCTGTACTTCCAGAGAACTGGGGTTCAATTCCCAGCAATCACATGGTAGCTCACAACTGCCTGTAACTCCTGTTTGAGGGGATCCAACACCCTCACACAGACATAAATGCAGGCAAAACACCAATGTACATAAAATACAAATAAGTAAGTTAAAAAAAAAAAAAAAGCAGTGGCCTGTCTAGGGTCCCACCTTAATGGTATTCTTGACCTCCTGGGTCTGAAGACAAGCTACTCCCTGCCTCCAAGCAGCCTGCAGGTTTTCTTGGCCTCAGCTGAACCCACTCAACCAAACAAAGAACCATTCAAACTTTTACAGAATACCAACTCTAATGATTTCTAACAAATCACAAACCTGGCTCTAATCTGAAATAAGCAACTCCAAGATTCTCCACTTGCATGACTCCTCTCACTGCTGCTACTAATCCTACACTTCTTTCCTCTAGATGAATCAAAGCTCACAGTTCTCGAATATTCTCAGAGCTACACCGAGCCCACTGGAAGCGGGGGCTCTGGGGCTTGAGGATGTATTTGAAAGGGCTATGTATGTGTGAATGTGGGCACATGTGCCATTGTACACACAGTAACAACAACAATAATAATAATAATAATAATAATATCATTAAAACTAAGGAATAAAAGGTGTACTTTAAAAAATAAACACTCGGGTTGGGGATTTAGCTCAATGGTAGAGCACTTGCCTACAAACGCAAGGCCCTGGGTTCGATCCTCAGCTCCAAAAAATAAATAAATAAATAAAAATAAAAAATAAATTAAAAATAAAAAAATAAACACTCGGTGGTCCATTAAAAGATACCCACCATCTATCTTCATTACAAACATCCAAAATAAAGTCCACCACTGAGCAGTTAGTTATCCAGGACCAGCTCTACAGGAGAGCAGCTGGCTATGGAGGATGATATGTGTAGCATTGTAAACATAAATGCTTAGCTGGGTAGTAGTGGTGCATGACTTTAATCCCAGCACTCACAGGTGGATCTCTGTGAGTTCAAGGCCAGCCTGTTCTACAGCGAGTTCCAGGACAGTCAGGACTACACAGAGAAATTCTGTCTCAAAACAAACATAAATGCTTTCTGTTCTCACACTATAATTTTAACTTGGATTACTGTTTTCAAGACACTCATTTAAAACAGCAATTTTTTAGGTTTGTTTTTTTTTTCCAAAATCTTTTAAAAGGTGCTGAGTCCTAAGCTGTCGGCTTTCCAACAGAGGTGAGGGAAACGTGCAAACCAGTGAGCCCAGTGGCTGCAGCCGAGTCTCCTCCAGTGTCACCTACAGAAGTGTGACAGGCTCAACAGCAAAAACGGAACCGGGTGCTTTGGGCTCCAATCTAGGGCTCACTGTTAGCCGTGTGAAACACAACAAACAGCGAGGGACCATCTTCCACAAATTAGAAGATCTTTAAAATACTGTGAGATAGGGCTGGAGAGCCAGCTCAGCTGTTCAGAGCGCCACCTACTCCTGCAGAGTACTGAGTCCAGCTCCCAGCACCCTCATCGGGCAGCTAAGAACCATCTTTGATTCCAGCTCCAGGAAACCTGATGCCCTCTTTTGGCCTCTGTGGGAACCTGCTTGCTAGTTCATACAGACACACACATACCAATTAAAAATAAATATTTTAAAGTACTGTTAATAAGAAGAAAAAGAAATACATATATATAATAATTACTTATACAGAGTAATTCTACAGTAAATACATTCTATTGTAATCAGTAACATTTGTTGAGTTCTTTTTTGGGGGGAGGAGGGGGGATAGTACGAGACAGGGTTTCTCTGTGTAGCCTTGGTTATCCTAGAACTGGCTCTTTAGACCAGGCTGGCCTTTAACCCAGAGATCTGTTTGTTGAGTTCTTAATACACAGTAGGCACTTTACTACATGCTCTACACGATTACCTGATTTAATTCTCACAAGGACACTAAAGTGAGTAGCTGTATTATTTTACAGAAGAGTAAGGTTTAGAGCTGTGCCTGGCACTCAGTAAACAGAAATGCGTGAGCCAATAGTTAAGCTAGGGGCTGGGTGTAACAGCAGCGTACTGTCTTTCTTCTGAACCACTGCCATGTGTATGAATACCCATATGCCCATCCGCCAGTAACATGGCAGTGTCCATAGGTGAGGCGACAGAAAGCAGCCAAGAAGGAAAAGTTACTTTAGGTAAAGAGATCAAGACAGATCTCCTAGGAAAGGTATACGTGAGACAGACCTTAATAAGTAGGTGGGGGGAACTGAGGACAGAATATTCAAATGCAGCTGAAGTGAAGTAGCATACAAGAATGGGGTGAATGAACCTAAAAAATGTGGGAGAGGGGGTAAGAGCTCTGGCTGCTCTTGTAGAGAACTCAAGTGTGGTTCCCAGTACCCACATGGCAATTCACAACTACCTGTAACTCCAGTTCCAGGGGATCCACCTCCCTCTTGTGGCCTCTGTGAGTTGTTGTGGAATATTATTTTAACTAGGCAAAGATGTGTTACATTTGTTTATGCTGCATTTGTTGATGTGTGTTTAATTATGTAAAGGTGTGTGGCGTCTTTTTTTTTTTTCACCTTGCCTGCCTAAGGCACCTGATTGGTCTAATAAAAAGCTGGACAGCCAATAGCTAGGCAGGAGAGGGATAGGCAGAGCGGGCAGGCAGAGAGAATAAACAGGAGGAGAAATGTAGGCTCAAGAAGAATGAGGGAGACACCCGGGGCCAGAAGCCAGGTGGCCACCCACCAGCCAGCATGAGAAGCAGTGAAAGTAAAATCTACAGAAGGAAAGAAAGGTCAAAAGCCCCGAGGCAAAACGGAGATGACATAACCAATAAGAAGTCTCCTTGTCATGATTTGGGAGCTGGTTGGTGGCCCAAAAAAAGAAAGCCTGGTACAGTGAGTACCCACACATACAGTGCACAGACAAGTAAGTAAACATATACACAAATAAAAATAAATTTTAAAAAAAAATCATGTAAGATTAGGGTCATACTGTAAGAAATCTGAATATTCAAATAGTTTGGATTTTAATGTCATAATCATACATTTTGTTTAAAATAATTTTACTATGTATCCCAAACTGACCTTGAATTCCCTGCCTAAACCTCCCAAGTGTGGAATTACAGGTGTGTACTACCACACCTAGCTCTCACAAACTGTTTTTCTCTTTTTTATGGTTTCTCTGTAAGGCGTACTTAAAGCACATCAACATGATATTTTGACATACAGTAGACATAACCATCATCTCACACAGTTACCCTCCCTTTGGCAAAAGCACCTATCAAAACCCCTAAATAAAGTCTATTATTAACTATAATCTTCATGGTGTGCACTGGGCCTCTCAATATATACTTACTTTAAAATCTAGGCTAGTATGAATAGTCCCCTACACAGAAATGAGAAAATAGAAAAAAAACAAAAAACCCAATGTGAAAGCAGTAAAAGAAAAAGAGAACAGCAAGCCAGATGTGGTAGCACACATCAGTAATCCCCAGCACTCTGCTGCCACGAGTTCTAGACCAGCGTGTACTCACTGTGAGCCCCTGAACCTTCCTTTGATTCCCCAGGCTATGTTCTGGCAATAGAGTTCTGCTTTTCTCGTCAAAAGTATTCCCTTTACTTTACCTACCTCAGCCTACTTTTTTTCTTTCCCCTTCTAATTTACCATCTTTTACTCTCTACTCCTCCTTCCATTCTCTCATTAGGGTCCACTTCTCTCCTAAGCACTCCTGTTTTCTTTAGTTCTCCCAGAGGTTTTTTTCTATTCTCTTGAGCCTGTGACCAGTGGCTAGTAACTGCCATCAGGGATGACAGAGGCTCACATGAAGTCCTCCATGTGCAAACCCCATCCACACTGCCCACCCACCATGCAGCTACCTGACTCCTGAAACCGAAGTCCGTTTACAGGCAGGTTGTGGATGTTCTCATTTGTGCTCTTTTGACCCTACCAGCCGAATATAAAATATGCTAACAAGCCCATCTAGCAGATTAGAAAGGGACACCAGAATGTGTCTCACCCACCGGCCATCTACATGTGTCTTGCTTTAAAATATCAGGACATGTATTACTAGTTGATACATAGCACAGGCCTTTGCCCAAGCTTGGTACCACAACCAAGAATCCAGGCATCATTAAAACGGATGAATAAAGTCAACAGAGATAAAATTTACAACACCTTTGAAAAGCTTTGCCTCTGAGGACTCCTTCCTCCAGCCTGACTGCCTGAATGCTTTCAATAAGCATTTCAAACTCAGAGTCCAGCTCCTGTGAACAACGGCCCCGACGAAGGAAAGCCAGGTGGCTAAAACGCGGGAAGCGGAAGCCCTGGCTTACAAGAATTAATATCTCTCTGTTCGGCTGAGATGTGAAGTGCAGCAACGTGAAGAAAAACAGAAGTCAGTCAGTGACGGCATATAACTAAGCTAATTAAGATAAATTCTTTCAATTGTTTACTTAGTGGCCGCCAAATTCTATAAGGAAAATAAGTGTTGCTGTAATTATGCAGCTTTGTATCTCATTAGCTACCACAGCAGAAGATTATGTATTGTGCAATAATTATATTTGTTGAGCCAATAAAATCAAAAGCTACTGTCAGAGAGCTGTGTTGATATGCCCCTTCCAACAGTAAATCTTCTTTCCCCCTTTCAAAACTACGACAGGCCCAGAGGAGTTCCTAAAACAATCTCCACGTTCAAATGATAAACTATGCCGGGCGGTGGTGGCGCACGCCTTTAATCCCAGCACTCGGGAGGCAGAGCCAGGCGGATCTCTGTGAGTTCGAGGCCAGCCTGGTCTCCAAAGCGAGTTCCAGGAAAGGCGCAAAGCTACACAGAGAAACCCTGTCTCAAAAAAAAAAAAAAAAAAAGATTTCTGGCTCATCAAATAAGGATGGCAAGCTTTGGAAATGTCAATTACTGGGATGGCCAAGAAGCCACAGGCCCTGAATCTAGTTTTTAGCAATGGTGTTGTCAATGACAAACAACAGATGCCTGAGGAATTCTAGTTTGGGGATCCTTTGTTTGCTATGAGACAAGGTCCCGCCCGTAGCTCAGTGGGCCTCGATGCAGCTGAGGAAGACTGAGGAGGTAAATCTCTTGGCTCCACTAAGATCTGGGACCACAGGCCTACGCCACAGCATTAGCTCTGTCTCTGCTTTATGAATCTGGGGAGCGGGAAGGTGGTGAAGAAATCTATCAAACTGCTTCTAAAGACTTAGTATCTATAAAAGTCCATCTCAGTAGAGCAACAGACCTGTCCCATCCTAATTCTATCCATAGCAAAGCACAGTATCCCTATATTGCCAAGTCCTGCATAGGCAAGATTTGCATCCCAGTGACTAAATCTTAATTATGACTCATTTAGACAAGCCAAGGCACACTACTAAACAACAGGCAAACTGCTGACTTGAGATCAAATGATACAAAACAGAACACAGTTGGCCAGGAAACAGTGTTCCCTCCTTGGGATCAAAAGATTCAAAGGCTGGTCATTGAAAGACAAACCTCATCATAAGTTTGGGTTTTGCCCAATCACTGGGCAAGCTTTAGTGAAACATCTCACTATTAGGATAAGAGTATGTACTGTATCAAGCTAATAAAAGAATATGCTGGCTATACTTTCAGGAGGGGAGGCTAAAATCTTTTTAGATTATGGATTAGCCTATAGAAAAATGTCTGCCGTAAATCAAACAGTGAAGTGGAAGATAAATAGGAATCTCACTTACACAATTTAAGTAAAACATAGCTCTCTGAACGGATGAAGGTAGGTCTCTTCTGTATCCCAGAATCTAATCAATATTTATTTGTATCATTCAGCTATTATTTGGCTTAAAAGGGATATTGGGAAATGTTATCATTTTTACCATTTTCTCCCCCTCCCCCCCCAGCTGAGGACTGAACCCAGGGCCTTGCACTTGCTAAGCAAGTGCTCTACCACTGAGCTAAATCCCCAACCCCATTTTTACTATTTTCTACAGAGAAAATATTTTCCAGTTTCAAATAACCCTGGACTTTTGAATTATAACCTGTTTTTATGTTCAAGCTATCTATGTATTATTTCTCCTGCACTTGTACATAAAATGTTTTTACATTTAAAAAAAAGGACAAATGCTATAGAATTGTACTACATGAAATATATAGAATATACAAATTCAGAGAGACAGAAAGATTAGATGTTATCTCAAGATGGAGAAGAAAGGACTATAGAACAATGATTTCTTAAGTACAGAGTTTCTGTTTCATGTGATGGAAAAGTCCCACAAACCGATAGTAGTATCAGGACATAATATAATTAGTGAATGAATACTGTGAATGGAATCAATGAATACCACAAATGTAATTATATCATGAGTGTAATTAATATCTTGAATGTAATTCATGCCACTGAATTGTGAACTTAAAAATGGTTACAATTGCAAATATTATGTTCATTTAAAGAAATAAGGCAGTGGTGGCAGATGCCTTGAATCCTAGCAGATGTAGGTAAAGCTCTGAGTTCAAAGACAGCCTGGTCTCATAGCAAGTTCTAGGCCAACCAGGGCTACAGTAGTGAGACCCTGACTCAAAAAAAAGTCAAGTAAAAAACTGACCTGATAGTGAGGATAAAAAAGAAAAATGTTATCTTCAAATCAGCCCCAAGAGTCACCCCACTACCTTTCTTGTCCTCAAACAATGAGACAGTGTTTGATAAGAAGTCTGGCAGAGGAGTTCTGGTTCCAAAGGTGACAGCTGGCCATGTGAGGTGACCACGTGTGGACTCTGCCCACCTCAGCGCTTCTAAGTTCCAAAGGCAGATCAGAAGCAAAGCCTTCTGTCTAAAAACAGTTTAGAAAGGACTGTCAACCTATAACCAAATAAATATCTGCTTCCTGGCGGGGAAAAATGTCTGTTCAGCAGCCAAGAAGCATTGGAGAATGAGAGTGACATGTGGCAACCCCCCTCCTGGCCTCCCAAGTCCACATGGGTCTGTGGTTATTCTTGTACTACAAAGAGTATCGCTTTCAGAGCTAGAGCCTGCTAAGCCCCCAGGAAAGCCACCCTGGTGGAGCTGTGCTGGCAGTTTCCCTTGAGCTCCAGCCCCAGACAAGAGGGAAAGGCAACAGCCCTGGGGTCCCACCTCTGCCGTCTAAAGACCGCAGCCGGAGCTCTGTAACCCAGAAGCCATTTTGATCTCCTACTAGAACCACGCAGATGGCTTCCACTGGAGGCACTGGTGGGAGGCTAAAACTGTTGTAGAATTTGTCTAATTGTCCAAACAGTAAGTAAAAATTCCCCCCACACCCCCACTAAAAAGGAGAGTGGGAGGGAGACCCATAACACTTTGACTAGCTATACAGCCAACTTTCTTAACCACTCCAGATTTTCTGAAAAACTGAACTAGTCTACACACATGCTGCCTTAAGCAGTCTACCTCATGACCCCGGTGTCTGTTCCCTAAAGCTGACGACACCTGACCTTCCTAAAACCAGTCTGTGTAAATATACACACACCGAACCCAGTCAAACTGGATTCCAAATCTCAGTTTAAAACCATATAAACTTTCCTTAGGAAAAAAATCAAACCTGCCTGACATAGTGGTGTACACTTTTGACCCCAGCACTCAGGAGACAGAGACAGGCAGATCTCTATGAGTTTGAGGCCAGCCCGGTCTACATAATGAACTCCAGGGCAGCCAGGGCTATATAGTGAGGTCCTGTCTCCAAAATTAAAAACAACGTTTTTCTAATAGAAGGGAACTAGAATTCAAAAGTGGTAAGTGATTTGGCCAAGGTCACACAGCAGAATAAGAGGAAGAGATGAGAACTGGGGTGTCCTGACAGACAACAAGAGAGCCCCACTATTCACCAGTGCAAGTGTGGGGCACATTCCCCTCCATCTATCCGTCTTTTAGAATGCACAATCCCTCTCTGTTCTCCACAATAGGCTTTGTGGTAACAGGCACTAAGTCACAGTCAAGGGTCATTGACCAAGCATGACACACACTGCGGCAGAATGCCCGTGTGAAGCAAGCAGCAAAATAGTGTGGGACAATAAAGGCTTTATTTGAGCCACATGATAGATGTTTTTACTTTACCACTCAACGAAGGAGCTACCTGATGGCAGAAATGCTTCACCCTAAATCAAGTGTAGTGGTGCTATGAATATTTTAGGGTTAATATCTACAGTTCTTCTCCAAGAGCTTAAACTGGTACAAAAGACATAGTTTCACTTCCATATCAACGAATGTCCACTTGAAAATGAACATCGAGGCCAGTACGGAGGCGCTCACTGCGGTAATCCCAGCACTTGGAAAGATGAAGAAAGAGGATCAGGAAGTCCAAGGCCAGCTTGGGCTACTTAGCAGTATGCTTCAGAATAAAAAAGGCCAAGTGGAGTGATGCTGGTCTGTAATCCCAGTATTTGGGAAGCAAGGACAAGAGGGTATGAACTGAACAAAAAAAGAGGAGGAGGAAGAGAAGAGGGGGAGGGGAGGGAGGAAGGGAGAAGGAACTAGAGATCATCCTCCATTATACAGGAGATCCTTTGCTTTAAAAACAATACTAAATAAATCCAAAAAAGGAAAACTATCACCAATTTTAATTAAATGCTATCATATCAAGAAGTCAATGAAGCTGGGCGGTGGTGGCGTACGCCTTTAATCCCAGCACTCGGGAGGCAGAGCCAGGCGGATCTCTGTGAGTTCGAGGCCAGCCTGGGCTACCAAGTGAGTTCCAGAAGAGGCACAAAGCTACACAGAGAAACCCTGTCTCGAAAAACAAAAACAACAACAAAAAAAAAGTCAATGAAATCTCAACAGCTGGGCAAGCTGATCTCCATTACCCTCTGGTATTCACTCTCCCCACTTACTTTAAAACACTATTTAGCTTATCCTAGTTAGCTTCTGGTTGCCATGATAAAACATCTTACACTTGAGGGTAAAAGTCCATCATTGAGGGGATCAGGGCAGGAGCTCAAGCAGGAACCAAAGCAGAGGCCATGGAGGAGTGCTGCTTACTAGCTTGCTCTCTGTGGCTGAACTATCTTTCCTGGGGATCAATCCCGGAGTCTCAAGAGCATATTAGGCAAGGACTCTACCAAGTGAGCGACATTACTAGCCTCAGCTATCTTTCTTACAATCAGGACCACTGAGCAGGGGTGGCACTGCCATTGTGGGCTAGGCCCTCCCTCATCAACCAGCAATCCAGACAATGCCCCAGAGACAAGCCCACACTGGCCAATCTAATGGAAGCAATTCCTCAATTGAGATTCTCTTTTCCCAGCTATGTGTGAAATTGACAAAAACTATGATTGTGTTGTATCATTATCTTTTTCCCAGAAATTGTATTTCTTTTCTATTTCTTTCAAAGTATTTAGTTTTAGGGGCTTGCTGTGGGATGTCTTTCTGTATGCTGTGAATATGTGTTGCTCTGATTGGTTGATAAATAAAGCTGTTTGGCCAATGATGAGGCAGAATAAGGTTAGGCAGTACATTCCAACTGGAGGGAGAGTGGAAGAGGAAAAGGCAGGCGAAAAAGATGCTGCAAGCCACTGTCAGGAGAAGCAAAATGTGAAAGTACCGGCAAGCCAGGAAGCCAAGTGGCAACTTGTAGATAAACAGAAATGAGTTTAGTTATAAGAGCTAGCTAGCAAGAAAATTGAGCCATAGGCCATGGCCATGCAATTTGTAATTGATATTAGTCTCTGTGTGTTTACTTGGGTCTGAGCAACTGCAGGACTGGCCAGGCAGGACACAGGAAAACTTCCAGCTACAGGCACTGGTCATGTAGCTCAGTGGTAGAGCGCTTGCCCAGGGACTTGTTCCCCAACACCACAAAAACAAGCAAAGTATTTATTTTAAATAAATTTCATTCCAACTTTCCTGTAATGAAACCAAACATTTTTTTTTTATTTAAAGGATTTCTTTTAGACTGAATTACTGTTGTTGTTATTAATACTATATAGTTTAAAGGTCAATGCAAATGTGTTACAAATTTTGATAATTAAATCCACACTGAATTATCTTAGAAAAGTTGTTTGGGCATGGTGGCACACTCGTGATCCCAGCACTTGGGAGGCTAGGGTCACCTGAGTTTAAGGCCAGTCTCAGCTACATAGTGAATTCCAGGCCAGCTGAGCTAAACAGCAAAGGTGGGCTGCAGAGATGGCTCGGTGGGGAAAAGCACTTGGCATCTTGCAGAGGATGGAGGCTCGGTTGCGAGCGCCCATGTGGTTCACAGCCATCTATATTTCCAGTTCCAGGGAATCTGACATCATCTGAGTTCGAAGACACCAGGCACACATGTGCACATACATACATGGGGTCAAAACACTTGTGGGCATAAAGTAAAATCTTGCTAGAAATTGTTTATAAGAGGCTGGGGCGATGGCTCAGTGGTTATAGTTGCTTGCTACAAAAATTGTTTATAAAAAAAAAACAAAGGCAAAAATTAAAAAATCATTAAATATTTAACTCTACAGATAGAAAGCCTGTTAAAACTTTCTCTATAACTCACCATTAGAGCAACATATTTTTCCACTATCTACTAAAAAAGATCTATGAAGTACACACCCAGGACCAATGCCAGGACTTTTGGCCTACTCACTTGTAGTGTCAGAACCTGCTTCCTTTAAAATACTTCATGATTTTCCTGAGTTACTAATTTGCCTGGAATAGGAAGTATTTCTTAGAAATTTCAACTACTTAACACTAAAATATTTAGTAAGAGTTGATTCACCTACTCCCTAAATTCCTTCCTATAGAGGGTAAGTTGGCAGGAGGTCCATAACAAGTACAAAAGATCTTTTCCAAAGTTGGCTTACCTATGTGCAAGGCAGATGTATACACATTTATTTCATCTTTATTTGATCCGCTACCTCAGCTCTGCCCAGTGGGGTTATAGGCTCTGAACTATCACCAGCCTTAAATCAGACTGAATTACACCCACACATACACACTAATCCTTTCCTCACTTGGACTCACTTGGAAGCCTTCCACTCATGGTCCATCATGCCATGCAAGAGAACAGATCTGAAGACATCACCATTTAACACAAGGTGAATCTGTTAGAAACCAGGGCTTCAAGTGTGCTTAGCAAGTGCTCTGCCATTTGTTGTATCTCTGCTCCTAAATATGTTTAGATAGAATTCACAGAGTATAAAACCATCCTTTAGAGGTGTGTGGTTCCCCTTCAAAGACAATTCAGAGTTGTGCAACTATCACCACCTCTAAGTCCAGAATATTCTCATTACCTCAGAAAGCAACCCTATGCCTGCTGGTCATCATTCTCACTCTCAACTCGGTCCAAGGCCCTGGCAACCCATTGTTCTGCATCTCTACAGGCTTGCCTGTTTGGGACATGTCATTCAAATGGAATCATACAACTCATGGTTTTCTGTGTCTACTTTCCACATTAATGTGCTTTCAGGTGGTGTGGCATTACCAATAGAACATTCCTTTTTATGGCCAAACAATATTCCATTCTGTAGAGATGTTACATTTTGCTTATTCATAAATTGCTGGACATGAGGAGGTTTTTTCCCTTTTTTTACTTTTTTGCTTATTGTAAACACTAGTATGAACATTTATGTAGGAGCTGAAGAGATAACTCAGTGAGTAAAAATGCGTTCATGAGGATCTGAATTCAAATCTCCAGACCCATGTAAAAGCTGGACAGGTAATATAGGCATCTATGATCCCAGTGGATTCCTACAAAGAGACAGGAGGCAGAAACAGAATTCCTAGAAGTTCCCAGGCCGACTAGTCTTGCCTATTATGGGCAAAAAACAACAACAAAGAGAATCTGTATCAAACAAGAGGAAAGGCAAGGGCCCACACCTGGACTGTCCTCTAACTTCCACATGCACACTATGGTATGTGCACACTGGCATTCACACAAATGAATGTATGCACACACACATCCCACTCTATCTTACACACTCAGTACAACATCTGACTTTTTTTACATTTCTTGGTGTATCCTTAAGGGTGGAACTGTTGGATCAATAGCAACTGTGCATTTTCTTAAGGATTGGTAATTTTTTCCAGAGTGACTGACATCAGTTCACCTTCCCACCAGAAATATGCAGAAGAATACACTTTATCTTCTCTATTCTTCTTACAAGACCTGACCTCTACTCCTTAAAAAAAAACAAACAAACAAACAAAACACCTCAAAGGCTAGAATATGGGTCAGTGTACAGCACCTACTAGGAAACAAGGCCCAGGGCTCACACTCTAGGAGCTAAAATGAAAACACAAACACCTTGCTTTTTCCTCGGGCCTCCTGTACATGTTCTCTCCTGTACAAGTTCTTCTTGTTTTTAGGGATGCTGAGGATCAAATCCAAGACCTCACACATGCATTCTCCCACTGAGCTACATCCCCAAGCCTTATGTGTGTTTTGGAATTTTTTCTTCCCCCTTCCCTTCTTTTGCTGTTGTTGTTTTGAGGCAGGGTCTCCCTTTAGCCCAGGCTTGCCCTGAATTGCAGGGATCCTCTTGCCTTAGCTTCTTTTTTTTTTTTTTTTTAATTACTTGCTTATTTTATTGGTGTTTTGCTTGCATGTACATCTGTGTGAGAGTGTCAGTTCTCCTGAACTAGAGCTGCCATGTAGATGCTGGGAACTGAACCCAGGTCCTCTGGAAAAGCAGCCATCTCTCCAGCTCCTTTGCTTAGCTTCTTGAGACCTAGAAATAGAGGCATGTATGTAGCACCAAGCCTGGTTGTTTTGTTTTGTTTTTTTAATTTAATTTAATTTAATTTATTTATTTATTTATTTTTAAATGGGTGCAGTGGTTTATTCTTTTTTTTCTTTTCTTTTTTTTTTTTTTTTTTTAATGCCAAATGCCATTTATTGAAGGAGGGAGGAGGTCTTAAATACAGGCTTACAGCACAATGGGAGAACCCCGGAGGGCAGAAATTCGCTACCGATGTTTTACAATCTTGCATCTAAGCTGTTAACGCCCATTATGCAGGATACACAGACAAGGAACTTCCCTTAAGCATTCAGGAGGGTGGAACCCGGCAGGGAATCAGCATAGGGGGATATTAAGGTCAAGGTCAGCAAGCCAGGTAACAGTTACCCAAAACAGGGGCCAGGGCCCTACAGGTCCCCCTTTTACTGAAAACTGAGCTTCTGACTTAGGTTGCATGGGACGTCAGCAGGTTACCTTACCCATCATGGAGATGCCTGCCCAGGCCACACAGGTGCTCTGTCTTAGGTTGGTGAGCGCCCCCCAGGTATTACCCGTCTCTGAATATTCATTATCATACAGGCTCAATTGTGTGTGAGCTGCAGAGTTAACTGCTGCCAAAGATCTCAAAATGGCGCTGGGCTTGCAATCTGTGTGTATGTGTGTGACATATATGTAGCACCAAGCCTGGTTGTTTTTGTTTGTTTGTTTGTTTTTGTTTTGTTTTGTTTTGTTTGTTTTTGGAGGGGAGTTTCGAGAAAGGCTTTCTCTGTGTAACAGCCCGAGCTGTCCTGGAACTAGCCCTGTAGACCAGGCTGGCCTTGAACTCACAGAGATCCACATGTCTCTGCATAGAAAAATCAAAGTGTGGGGGGGGGGGTTAGGTAGATTAATATGGGAACAGGAGACAAAATAGACGGGATGGAAAGGCCTCAAGGCAAAAAGACCAGTTATTACCACAATAAGCCAAGCATAGTGTGGTGTTAAGTGCTGGCAGTAAAACCAGACCACAGGGGCTTAATGACTTAATACTTTGCAATCCTTTACAAAAAGCCTGTGCTGATACTCATTCTGAGCTCTGTATCATGATAATGCTAGAATTCCTACATTCAGGGCCAACCTAGGCTATATACCAATACCCCAACTTACACACAAACACATAAGAAATCTCTTTTCAAATTCCTAAAGAAATAAAAGGTTTTTAGATTGCAATCTTCAATAGGTTTAAAGGAATAACAATGAAGGACCAGCAAGATGGCTGGTACACTCAGTGACGCCACAATCCCCTGGGGAAAATACATTCAGAAAGATCCTCAGGAATTCAAGGTGGCAAGTGCTATCAGAAGGCTTCTAAGAAGGACTCTGAGATCAGCATGGCAGGCCCTTTTAAAAGCATATTCCAATCCTCATGAGATAGGTGTTACCCACTTTCTGGTTTTGTTTTTTCAGATGTCGTGGAAGCTGGCTTTGAACTTACCATGCAGCTGAGGATGGCTGTGAGCTCCAGATGCTTCGGTCTCCACTTTCTGAATGATGCGATTCTAATAGGGTGTGGGGGACACACACCCAGCTGACCTGCTTTATGCAGATAAACATGGAAGCAAAGAAGCTAAACAGTTCTGTCCCAGTGCTGCAGCTGTATCTGCACTACTAACCAAGACAGTCTGACTCCAGACTCCACACTTGGTTTAATTACCCACTAGACGGCTGCCCAGTGAAGACTGATTACTATTGTCTTGGAGGGCAGCTAGAAATAAAAAAGAAGAGAGTACGTAGCATATTTTAAGACCCACCACTGAAGGATGACCAGGAATTACCCAGCTAGGCAAGGCACTTGGGGTGGAAATCTAGGCACTTATCACTAGGGGTGGTTCAGTATCAGCACTCTAGAAAGCACAAAGAGGTCTGGAGAGATGGCTCAGTGGTTAAGAGCACTGGGTGCTCTTCCAGAGGACTGAGATTCAATTCCCAGCACCCACCACCTGTGACTCAAGTTCCAGAGAATCTGATGCCCTCCTGTAGCCTCCACAGGCACTACATGCACATGAAGTACAGACATTCATGCAGGCAAAATCCTCCTAGACACAAAGTAAAAATCTGAAACAAGACTCTACATCCTCCTACAAAGATATTTGCTCGTCTATGTTCCTTGTTGTTCTATTCATAATAGCCAGACACTGGACATAGCAAGGATAATGAAAATGTAGTATTTCCATAATGGAATATGATTTGGCTCTTAAAAATGAAAGTATGAAATTTGCAGGTAAGTGGATGGAGCTAGAAACACTCATCCTGAATGAGGAAACCCAGACCCAGAAAGACAAATACAGCATGTTTCCTCTTATCTGTGGATGTTAGCTTTTAAGCTTTAGATATGTACTGCATTCAGAATATCCAGATGTTAGGTAGCTAGTAAGGGACCGGAAGAAGGGGGAGTATCTTCCAAGGAAGAGGAAATAATGTATAGTGTTATGAACCAGAACAGGAATATTCAATTAAAGGGGAGGGAAGGCAGGTTAAAGGAAGGAAGATGGGGGTAGGGCAGCTAATACTAAGGGCCTTTGAAAGCCATATGGAAGGAAACCTACTACTCTAGAAGCTTCCCAAAGTATGTGAAAGGAATTGAAATGGAGTCATATAATGCATGGGACAAGCCCCAACTAGACAACACATGCCACCAAGTCAATTCTCTAGTACCAGGAATGTGTTATATCTTGTTGAGCTGTTAGCCAAAAGGGCCCCCTAGACAATCACCCCCAAACATTACAGGCTATTGCACCCAAGTAGGAGCTTCCACCCCCACTGACCAGCATTCATAGTGCTGGGAGGTTCTCTGTATGCTACCAAAAGAAAAATAATCATCAATATCACCTAGCTATAAATGCTGTAAGCTAAAGCAGTGACCTACCTGCAAGATATACTTGCTACAATGGTGGCATGAATGTTACAGAAGTAACCAACCACTTTTTTTATTGCACTTGTGGCCCACTCTATAAAATGCAACCCATAACTGACACTGATAAAGTGGCTAAGAACCTGAGACTAGACAGGCCATGGTCCAAAGGGGAAAACTACTACAATTATTCTGCTAACTGAGCATAGCAATAAAATGACTCCTAATAACATATTGCTATCTCCATTGAGCAGTGCATCACTCAAGCCTCCTCAGAGAAGCTGCTTCTTGTAGTTGATGGTAATTAACACAGAGACCCACAACTGTACAGTGTGCAGTGAGTGACAGACCTAAATGGGCTGTCTTTATCACACCTTCTCCCTCAGGGCTCAGGGACCTACGGGAAAGAGGTGGCAGGAGACTGGAACAGGTGGTGGATGACATCTTCCAGACACAACAGGGCTGATGTACAGATGAACTCAGAGACTCTAGCAGCACACACAAGACTTGCACAAGTTCAAGACAAATAAAATCCCAGCACCGCACAGAAGTAGACACAAGTCCTACCCCTAACCAGAAGCTATTTGCAACTGGCACCTGCTGGGACAGGGAAAACGAGCTTTCTCTAATGAAGTGACATTGGGGATTATCAACCTCGCCACAGCAGGTCCCATGCTCAGGAGTAGCTGGCCAACACAAATTGGACTCCATGTTTTTTGTGTGCTTTTTTTGCTTTTGTTTGTTTTTGGTTGGTTTATTTTGATAGAAAAAGAAAGAACATGAAGTTGGATGGGTAGGGAGGTGAGGAGGATCTGAGAGAAGTTGGAGAAAAGTGTATGATCAAAATATATTGTATGGAAAAATTTAAAGCCAATAAATGCAAAAGATTTGGAGGAATAATGACAACAGTAATAATAACAGGAATTGGTATTTTAAAATATTAAGCGATCTCTGTATTCTACTGCTATGCTACACGCTTTTATAAAAGTTCTGTTGTTTCATATTGATAAGGTAAATTCCATTATCATCACTTAATATGGGAACAGTGAGGCTTAAAGAACGTGAAGTACAGAACCAGGGAGGCTACATAGCAGGGGGACCCTAAGATGACTGTGGCATATAATAAGTTTTGGTTTTATTCAATCACTGGGCAAGCCTCAGTGAAACATTTCACTATTAGGATAAGAATTTGTACTGTATCAAGCTGATAATAGAAAAATAAATTAATTAATTAATGATAATGATGATAATAATAATAATAATAATAATAAAGAACGTGAAGCAGTTTTATTCAAGGTTATGGAACACATGGAGTAGGCTGAGCTGAAGGATCTGGCACTACCCAAAAGAGCTCTGGAAGGCAGCTGAATACTCTATGTGGTTTTCATGATAGCTGAGGGTCCCAGAGACACAAAGTTATAATAACACAGCCACAATATCACTACTGTTCTTCCTAGTAGAACTTATTGAGAGCTTGTTCAGTGTTTTACATCCCCAATTTCATTTAGTCCACACAATCCTGAAATGAGTACCATGATTCTCATTCTTAAAGAGGAACAAAGAGAAACACCAGAGAGGTGAGGTACATCAGCCCACATCTCGCAAATAGAAACTAATGCAATCCGATTCAAAAGCTGGTCTTTCTGGTTTGGACAGAGGATAAAGAAAGAGAGAGGAGCTAGAATTAGAGGAAGAGTCAAGATCTGAGTCCAGCTGAACTTTCAGCCTCCAACGCCACCATGGTGCTCAGGAAATGACTATGGTGAACAGAAGGAAGAAACAAGGGAGGAGGGGCTTGTGAAGTTCGCTCTTGACTCCACCGCCCCCAGTAGACTATGGAATCATGGATACTGCCAATTTCAATCTGTTTCTCCAAGAGAAAGATCAAAGTGGATGGAGAAGCTGTAACCATCATAATGAGCAAATGCACAATCACTGTAACTTCTGACATGTCTTTCCCAAAGGGTATTTAAAATGTCTCATCAAAAATGTATCTGAGCCTGGCGGTGGTAGCACACGCCTTTAATCCCAGCACTCGGGAGGCAGAGGCAGGCGGATCTCTTTAAGTCTCCTGGTCTACAGAGCAAGTTTCAAGACAGCCTAGGCTGTTACATAGAGAAACCCTGTCTCAAAAAACAAAGCAAAAGAAATCTGAAGATTAATCTCACCAAATGTACCCAGGTCAAAAAGGACGAGGAAAATGAAGATGAAAAGTTCTTTATTTGGAATATTTTATATGAATTCTTGAATTTAAACGGAGAATATCTACAACCACTTAAAATACAGGCCGTACCTGAGCAGGGAAGGGTAATGATAAGCAAAGAAGTCCAGCCCGGAGCCTCTAAGAGAAACCGGAAAGACACCGTTCAGAAGGAACGAAAAATTGAAAGTTAAAGGTACTGTCAGGAGGTGTCAAACAGAATAAGACTTTCAGAGAGGTGAGCTTAGCCTAAGGCTGGGAATGCCTTCCCAGTGAGGTCAAAGTCACAGTGCAGGGTGTAGAAAGGAAAGGGAAAAAACACAAGTGGGAAGTAAATCAGAGGGGTACAAGACAGGGGTATGTAGACTTTCTCTTTAGTGGGCCACATCCTGTCCCTTACTGTCCCTTTTTCTTCTTTATCCTTTTTTTTTTTTTTTCAAGTAGGCTCAGCAGAATTGCAAATGGGGTAATCTGGTTGGGAGGATAAGTCCTATACAACACTGACAGTTACTAACCTTAAGTACTGGCCTCAAAGCCCACAGGAACACAGAACTTGAGTGCTTAGGCTATGGCAGGGCCACCCCAAAGATCTGGAGCACATACTGTGGCAGGCTGCACTCTCATTGGCCATTTCTCGGTTAGCCTTGCAGCTAATCTCCAAAGCCTTACCCATCAACATCAGTCCTCTGGCATCAAGGGACCTCATCACAGACCTCCACTGTGGAGGACAAGCCAGCATCTGACATTTGAATTAGACCTTACTTTCCAGAGTCTACTTCCAACATTAGTATTCAACTCAACATTAGTACCTGGGCCTCACTATGAGAAACCTGGCCTATCAACCCCTGTGAAGCTTGTTCACATGACACTTGCTGCAGGCCGCAGGAATACATCATAAGAACTCAGCTGGTTATGGCAAAGTCACTACTATCTGGAGGAATCAGGGAATTCCTCCAGAGGAAGCCAAATCCCAAGGAGTTTTTGGTGTTATTTGCCTTGTTATATATCAGCTGTATTCTGTTATGAAAATCATGTGTGCCTTCATAGTTTTCCCAATTGACTTTTCCCTAAGAAGGGCTAACACAGTGTGGACTGATCACTCTCTGGACATACACATTCCAGGTATTTGGAGAACAGCCTCAGAAAAGCCTTTCTCTGGAATCAGATATCTCCCTTGGCCACTTCAAGGACTAGCAGTAATAACAGTCCACAATAACATACCTGATTTAAGGTAAATTCTACAAGGAGACACCACCTAGGTCAGGTGGACGTTAAATAATAGCTTTACACAATTCAGCTCGGACCCTCCTTTCTTACAGCCTTACTAACTTTATAGACCGCTAACTCCTTACCTAACCACTTCTAGGAATATTTAGATAACCTTCTGCGCTGACAGCTATGCTCAGCCAGAACCCCAGTTCAAGCCTCCCTGTAATTATCATCATTGGCAGCATCTGGCCAGGTCCATCCCCAGATGGAGGAAAGTACCTTATCAGAGATACCTCCATACTTTCTAAGAACAGACTTAAGCATCCAGGCTACCCATTTGAGAAGGCCTGGCGGATGTGCCAATTAAGCTTTACTTCCTGCTTTCCCAAACCTTACCTCTAGTTCCAGATCTCCCTTTAACTATCACCAAAGGCATCTAGCTGTACACAGGTTGCCTAGCGACTGAGCACACTTTCCCCCACCCTGCAGAAAAACGGCAGATAGCTTGGACAGATAGGAGCCACAGGAAAAAAGAAGACAGTTCTATTTTCTCCCATTGACCTAGCAACTTATAGATTCTTAACATTTTCTACTAATCACGTTTAAGAGTTTAATAGTTGAGCACATAAGATCCCTCTTCTTAGATATTACCCGAATTTAGCCTTCAGTTAATTCATTTTCCCATTGGTCACTTCCCTTTGGGGTTGCAAATGATAATTAACGGTTATTGCCTCTCAATGTGATTCTTATCACCCCTCCATTTGACCCTGGAAGCCTGGCTTTATATACCAGGACTTCCAGGGCACAAGGGACGGAGAAGAAAAAAGAGAATGGAAGAACTAAATGGGTAAGAACTTGAGAGGAACAAACTGAGATGGGGAAGAACTAGATTGAAGGGCTAGAAAAGAGTAGTAGAGGAACGAGATGGAAGATGAGGAAGAGTCAGATGGGAAAGCCCTAGCTGGGTAAGAATAAGGTGAAAAGGACCTAGATGAGGCAGAATTAAGACGAGAGAATTAAGATAGAACTTAAGAGGGAACAGTAGATAAATAGAGAGATATCAGGCAAGAAAGGAGCTAGGCACGAGAACAGAACTGAAGCTGTGTATATGTCGATGTTATGCCAGAGGAATTAAAGCAAGTGGACTATAGAGCTTGGTGTGCTGAGAGTCTATTTCCTGAGAATAGTCCTCGCCGTTAGTAGTTCTCTCTCCTGAGCCCCTGGGATGTATAATATTAAGGCTGGTCCCTCTAATATTATACAAGAGACACTGTCAGCACTGTGAACTAAGGAAGCCTTTCCTTTGCATGGAAATTACACTTCAGCTTTCTCCATATTTCTACCATGCTTCTACCCAACAGTCTGAATATGTTACTCAAAATACTAGGGCCCACCAATAGTAAAAGGTGGGGCCTCTAAAATAGAATAACCCAAGTTCAATCCCTGGGACCCCAACCCCACCCCATGGTGGAAGAAGAGAACCAACTCCTGTAAGTTGTACTCTGACCCCCACAAGCACAAGACAACAATCCAGGGCACAATCAATCAATCAGTGTAATAAAAAATTTAATGGAGCCAGGCATAGTGGCCCATGCCTTTAATCCCAACACTCAAGACTGTGAGGCAGGCAGATCTCTGGAGTTCAAGGCCAGCCTAGTCTACATATATCCAGGCCAGTCAGGGCTACCTTGCCAAAAACAAAAACAAACACAACAAAGGACCCTATGTTCCCTTACTCATTTTTTCTAACTGTGTCACCTAGCAACATGATATAAATATCAAGCTTTAATTTTTTATTGAAAATAAAACCTTAGCTGGGGAGCAGCTTGGTGGTAGAAAGCATTTGTCCAGCATGCTCCAAGTGAAAGCTGAGAGAAAGAAAACGGGAGTGCATACACTAATTGTTCTTACTTCTAAAGCACACACATTACACTTCTAAAAGTAAACAGGCAGAAGGGTTATATTTTAAAATACGTAAGGGATTTCAACCCAAGGGACTTTGGAAGCAGAAGAAAGGAAACAGGGAAAATCACACGGAAAGCCCTACTTAAAGAAGCAGAATAGGAGGATGTGCTTTATCCAGTAACATCAACTCCCACAGCCCGTCCAGACACTGGGGAGTCAAACTAGACAGCATGACTTCAGACCCCAAGGGCTTAAAGCCTACCAAGGAAGGTGGGCAGTAACAACAACAGAAACAAATGACAATTACAATTGCCATGGTAGTACAGAACATGGACTCTGGGATTTGAATGACTGGGTTCAGATCCCAACTCTGCCATCAAACAGCTGTGTGACTGGACAAGGGACTTCGTAGTCTTGGTTCCAATGACCTCATCTATAAAATAAGAGCATTTTAAGTCCGATTATTTATTCACCGATGCCAACTCATTCAGTAGCCATGAAAACTAGCTAAGTTCCTATGTGTAAGTACTTAGATGACCACCGGCACACAGTAAACATTCAAATGCCTGCTGTTCTTCTTGTTCACCTCACTATTAGTTCAAAGGAATGGATTCTATCTTGATGCAAATGGAAGTCGGGAAAACCCTAGTTGAGAAACTGACACCTAAGTTCCAAACATGAAATCAAACACAAACCAAACATGAAAAGAGAAAGCATGCCCAGCTGAGAGAATAAATGCAAGACCCTAAGCCAAAAATGAGCATGGCAAGTTAAGGATGCAGGAAAGGCCAGGGAAACTGAGGCACTAAGAGGAGGAAGATGAGGCTGAAAGACATAAAGGACATGATAAGCTTATCTTTCCATCTGAACAGTGAAGGGTTTTACACAGAAATAATATGATAGAGTAGTTATTTTTTTTCTTTCTTTTTTCTAGGGTCATTCTGCTAAAATGTGAAGCCAGCTGTGACTAAGGGAGATGACACAGGCCTAAAGAAAACGGGTCTAGACTTGGAAAAAAACAGTCATTCTGCTGACACAAAAATGAAACCTACAGACAAATGAGAAGACTTCTAAAGAGGATAACAAGCACAGATGTGGTGAGAGGTCATGAATTAGTAATAGAACAAATTAATACGATTAAATCATTTCTTTGGGCCTAGAGTGGGGAGAAAGGGTGGCATTGTTCACCCACAGCTGAAGATCTGCATGTCATCTAAGAGAGAAGAACAAAGATGCAGGACAGTGAGGACACTCATGACTCACTGACAGTGACCAGCCATGGTGTCCATATGGGACAGAGTAATGCCAGGAAGAACGTCACCCAATGGGAGTCAGGCGACCCACGCGGCTGGTGGCTCCAGTGAACCCAGACTGTATTGGCCAATGGCAGGACTAAAAAGGCAGGAAAACGCACTGAGAGTACAATGTGCAGGCTTTTCTTTTCTGTTTTCTTTCTTTTTGTTGCTGTTGTTTTGTTTTGGTTTTGGTTTTTCAAGACAGGATTTCTCTGTGCAGGTCTGGTTGCCCTGGAACTCACTCTGTAGACCAGGGTGGCCTTGAACTCAGAGATCCACCTGCGCCTCCCAAGTGCTGAGATTAAAGGCGTGTGCCACCACATCCAGCAGTGTTTTTTAAAAACATACAGTGTGTGTGTGTGTGTATGTGTGTGTGTGTGTGTGTGTGTGTGTGTGTGTGTACAGGTACAGAGCCCTGAGTCCAGAAGAGGACATCAGATCCCTGAACTCGGCTCTAGGTGGCTGCATATCACCACGTCGGTGCCCCCTAGTGCTTTTCTTTCTGGGACAGAGTTTGGGGCCAAATTACTGGAAAGAAATTTGAAGACACAGCTCAGACAAGAATGATCAAATCCGGGGCAGCACACGGGAGGACATGGAACACCTGTAACCCCAGCAATCTGGAGGAAGACTGGGGGACCAAGTGCAGCCTGGGCTACTAAGGACACAGAGACCCTGGCTCAAAGAACTAAAGGGAAAAATGAAAGATCGTGTCAGAATGATATCAGGATGCAGACAAGTGATGCCCACGACACCAAAGACCTATGGGGTCAAGGATGGAAGAGGAAATACTTACAAGGATAAGAAGTTCATTTTCATTACATTCTTTTTTTTTTTTTTTTAAGACAAGATCTCACTATGTACCTCTGGCTGTTCTAGAACTTACTATGTAGACCAGGTTGGCTTTGAACTCAAAGAGATCAGCCTGCCTCTGCCTCTCAAGTGCTGGGATTAAAGGCATATGCCCCTATACCCAGCTCATTACATTCTTTTATATGACACCATAGGAATGTTTTTAAAGTGCTCAGAATAAAACTGGATATGTTGGCTGGGTGGTGGTGGCGCACGCCTTTAATCCCAGCATTCGGGAGACAGAGGCAAGCGGATCTCTGTGACTTCGAGGCCAGCCTGGTCTACAGAGAAAGTTCCAGGACAATTAGGGCTGTTACACAGAGAAACCCTGTCTTGAAAAACCAAAATCAATCAATCAATAAATAAATAAATAACAAAAACAAACAAACTGGATGTGTTACTTTAAAAAAAAAAAAAAAAGTCGTGCTCCCCTCCCTGCTCCCTGGCAAATAATTTTTAAGAAGTTCCCTGAAACCAGCTTAACTAAAGCTGATACAAAATCCAATGGAGAGGTCCCTTCCTACCCCCATTCTCTGGTCTCATTACATACTGTCTACGCCAGCTTCAACTCCTGATCCTCCGGCAGCCACAGACTCCGGGGGGAGTGTCACCTCGCCCAGCTGAGAAGCGCCCTTAATCCGGTGTCTTGGTTTCTTTTCCTGATCCCATGAAAAAGCACCCTGACAAGAGCTATTAAAGGGAGAAAGGGCTGGTACTGGCGCATGGTTCAGGCTATAGTCGGTCATAGTAGGGAAGGGAAGCAGCAGGAGCATCCCGTGACTGCTTCCTAATGCTAAATTCACGTTCTCCGTCTTACACAGTCCAGGACCCCTTGCCTAGGAAATATTCCTACCCACAGTCAAGATGGATCATCCATGTCAATTAACACAGCCCAGATAATCCCCCAAGGGCATACCCAGAGGCCTATTTCCCAGGGGATTGATCTACATTCTGTCAAATTTACAATTAACACTAACCATCACACCTGAGGATCATTTGCCACAACTGAAAAGCAAACAGCACACATAATGATAAAAACTAAAGGCTAGACAAACCCCAGGCCAGAAGAAAAATCTTTCTATATTACCTAGTTGATGAAAGACTAGTATTCACAGAACTACACAAAGACATCTTAAAACTCAACAACAGTAAGAACAAAAAATTCAATTTACAACTGAGATCCTGAAGATACCTTAGCTGTAACGGTGTTTGCTGTCAAGTTTGACAACCTGAGTTCAACTCCCAGAACCCACATGGGAAAGGAGAAAACGGACTCCCATAGTCCTCTGACTTCCTCACAGTTGGCACTCAAGTGGCACACACATATCACACTCACACACACACACACACACACACACACACACACACACACACACACAGGAGAAAAAGAAGGAGGGAAAGAGGGAAGTGGGAGGATTGAGAACAAGAACTAAGGGAGCATGGGTGAAAGGCTAGACATGGTGGTGCCTGCTTGTAGGAGGCTGAGGAAGAAGATGAGTTTGAGGCCAGCCTGAGTCACAAAAATGAGCAAAAGATTTAAACAGATACATCAACAAACACTAAATACATATTGATATGGAGTCACAACACACCCCCACGGTTGGGCATGGTTGCGTATGCCCGGTGGAACCTAGTCACCTCCGCCTAGTTATTTCCGGGTCAAAACGTCTCGTGTGACCAGGACCCCGTGGCTTTGCGTGGTTGCATAAAGCGCACAGCACAACCATGTGATCTACGCGCATACGTGGAGTAGCCACATGGGCCTGTGTGCGCAGGCGTGGCCCCGACTTTTTAAGCCGGCGCCATGATTCCCAGCTCCATCTTTATTCACGTGTCTTTCCGCAGGCATGTGCACATCTGTCTCTCTCCCTTATCTTAATAAAACTCTTGTTAGTGGATTCTGTCGTGTTTCGTGACGTTTCCTCTCAGGGTAAGAGTGCCGCAAATAACCAACACATATGGCCAATGAGTCTATAAAGAAGCCAACAGCTAACTGCAGAGTAAAGCATGATGCATCACTACACATGTGAGATCGGCCAGAATCCGAAGCATGGTGACGGGAAATGCCGGGGAAGATGAGGGGCGCAAAGATGGATGCTGCTGACGGTGATGAGAGATGGCACAGCCTTTCCTCTAAGAAACCAGCAGTCATCACACAACTAATCATCCATTGATCATAGGGCCCAGCAACTGTGGCTTTAGTGTTTATTCAAAGCTGAAAAGCTACGTCCAGACAAAAACTTATACACAAATTTTTCAAGTGTTTTTTATTCACAACTGATAAAGCCTGGAAGCGAACATGAAGGCTTTAGGTAAGCAGATGGAAAATAATGTGGGGAGCAGCTGTAGAACGAGATGCAGATGCCAAAAAGGAATTGTCTATAAAGCCAAAAAGAAACGCAGGGGAACTTCAATGTGTAACACCAAGTAAAGCCTATCTAGAAAGGCTATATTCTAGAGCATTCCAATACGACATTCTGAAGTCAAAGTCAAGGACAGTTAAGATCAGCAGTTGGCAGGGATGAGGAGGAAGAAGAGATGAGGAAGTAAAACCCACGAGGCTTTTCAGAACAGTGAAACTGCTCTGAATGATACTGTAATGGGAGTATAGGAAGATTAAGCCATCAAGGCCGACATTAAAGTCATTACCATCTGAGTTACAGAATAGCAAACTACTATCAGCAATACAGTGCATTTGAGAGGCTGGGAGCAAAGACTCTTGGGCTCTCTGTGGCCCCTCTGCTAACTGGGAGTGCTCTTTGGGGCACCTTTCCATTTCCTCACTGTCAACTGTGGATGATGGTCATAGAATTGTTAGAACAAAATTAGTTCTAATATGGAAGTGTTAGGAACAGAGGGACTGGGGCAAATTCAGTGTTTAGGGGATGTCACCCTCCGTTATCAAAGGTCTGTGAACCTAACAAATCAGCACTAGAAAGGCACCTATGCGTCTAGACTTAAGTAACATTCTCGGGTAATTTCCATGCATACTAGAGTTCCAGGAGAGTCAAGACTACACAGAGAAACACTCTCAAAAACAAAACAAAACAGAAAGCAAAGGGAGGGGGGAAACCTTTAATTCCAGCACTCGAGAACTAAAATTAAATATTTTTTAAAGCTAAAAGAAAAATGGGGATGAAAGAACAAAGAGACTCACACAAAGGGACAATTTCAAAAGCAGCACTAGAATAAAATAAACCCCTAAATGCCAGGCAGTGGTGGAATATGCCTTTAACTTCAGCAGAGGCAGGGAGACCCAGCCTGGTCTACAGGAGATCCAGCCTGGTCTACAGGAGTGAGTTCCAGGACATCCAGGGCTACAGAGAGAAACTCTGTCTGGAAAACACACACACACACACACACACACACACACACACACACACAAAAATAAATAAATAAATCCCCAAAAATTTACCTATAAATATTTTATAGTTTGTATATACCAGAAAAATATGGAGGAATACAAGCCAAACTGCTAGTCGCAGTTAACTCTGGAGGAGGAAGCCATGACCGCAGTTAGGATCTGGCTGTCTTCCTTTGTTAATGACTGCATACAAACTCAACACTTAGCATAATTTCTTATTTGCTTTTAATTTAAAAAGATAAATCCTAGCCGGGCGGTGGTGGCGCACGCCTTTAATCCCAGCACTCTGGAGGCTGAGGCAGGCGGATCTCTGTGAGTTCGAGGCCAGCCTGTTCTACAAAGTGAGTTCCAGGAAAAGCGCAAAGCTACACAGAGAAACCCTGTCTCAGAAAAACCAAAAAAAAAAAAAAAAAAAAGATAAATCCTTAGTGCTATAGTATATGTATACATATATGCATAATGCAGATTACACTTTCAGTAAATCAAAAGGCTAATGTTTCAGTACAAGTACATCCTGGGTAGGGAACACGTGCTTCATGACTTCCTGACTGCCCCTTGGCAATTACTTGACCCCAAATATTATGACATCTAGACAATGTATTCTCATGTTATCAAAATTTTCCTAAGAATTGTTAAAATAAAAACATGTCAACTTTGTCCTTTCCAAATGGGCCACCAGATTCAGATTCCAATGGCCAGTCCCAATTCAAGAGCAAACTAACTAAACCTGTCAAGATATTTAACAACATAACACAAAATATTGGCCCAAAATGGAGCCCATATGTCCAAAACATGCCTGACAATAACAGGCAGCAACTGTTTAAAAGTCACAAAAGGAAATACAGCAACTTAAAATAAATTCATTTCAGTTTCAATTCTGAATCATTTCTCAGTCACTAATCTGGAAAAAAAATTTTTTTGAGCCATTTGTCACTTCTGACTAAACAATCATTAAGTATGGGTAACCCTATATAGCCTCAAGAAGACCATCAGTGGCCTCCACTCATGAGGACTGCTATGGGTTTGAAGCAGTGTGAGCTACATAGTTTCAGGCTAAAGAGTCTTTCTCTGTATATCTGTCTGTCTTTTCTCTCTGTGTGTCTCTCTCTGATATTTATACACACACTCTCTCTGATACTGATACAAACACACACACACACACACACACACACACACACACACACACACACACACACACACAAACTTCCAGAATAAAGATTTGTCTAGGAAAAAAAAAATTGGTTCATACAAGCAGTGGGAAAGTCTTGTCCACACAACTCAGTTACCAGTTTAATTCCCTGCACCAACCTGGAAATTACTCAAGTTCCTAGAATTAAAACACGTAGGGCAAGATTACCAACAGAGACATATAAAGTGGTTCCTTTCATGAGGCCGGGCTGTTCAAGTTTGATGACTCAGAAAACACAAGGACAAGTTTCCTATAGTGTTCACTTCAGAATTCAGCTGTTCTAATGAATCGCAGGACTGTGTTCGAGGGGATTTTGTTCCTTACAGTCAACACAGTGTATTCCCCATACACTGTCTGCCCAACACTGTCTTCAGGATGTCAGCGCGAAGCAACTTCAGGAAAGTGACAAGTAAAAATCTCCAGTCGTTCGAGTACCCTTTCCACTCTGAAAGTGAGTTCAAACAGGTTCCAACTGACACAATCAGTATCCATGTCTCAGGAGACCGTTAGCTACAGCCAGGTCAAAATGAATGAGCTTGGTTGGCATCCATCCCCACCCCCACCCCCACCCCCACCCCCACCCAATAAAAGACTCCTCACCTCACAGCACACCTCAGATCCTAGAGCACCGTGCTCCCAACCACAGAGTGCCACCCTCTCCTGACCAGCCCAGGGTTTGCTGCAGGTGACCTGCAGTGGCTACTTTCACTTTTTCAAAAAGTAAACCACCTCCCTTTTCTGGTTTGCCAAAAAGGCTATATTTATAAAAAAAAAAAAAAAAAAAAAAATTATCAGGAAACCCATGCAAGCCTTCAATTTTTTTTTTTTTTTTAAACTACATGTAGCTGGGCACGGCAGCACGTGCCTTTAATCCCAGCACTGGAGGTAGAGGCGGGCAGATCTACATAGTGAGTTCCAGGACAGCCAGGGCTATTTAGAACCTGTCTCAAAAAAAATAATAATAAAATAATAATAATAATAATTTATTTATTGCAAGCGAGTGTGCCATCTTATCCCCAGTATTTTCATATAATTAATTACAAACTAAAGAAGGTTTGTGGGGTTTTTTTTTGGGGGGGGGGAATAATTTTGTACTTTTTTTTCCCTGTAGTACTGAGGAAGAAACCAGAGCTCTACACAGGCTAGGGAAGCACTGTACTAAGCCACACCCCTAGCCCACAAGAACTTTCTTAAACTGTCTCTTTTTGGGCCCGGTGTGGTGGTGCATGCTTTTAATCCCAGCACTGCTGAAGCAGAGGCAGAGAGCTCTCTGTGAGCTGAAGGCCAACCTGGTATACAGAAAGGTCCAGGCTAGCAAAGGCTACATAGTGGGACTCTCTTTAAAAGAAAAAAAAAGAATGGCCAGGCAGTGGTGGTGCACACCTTTAATCCCAGTACTCAGAAGGCAGAGGCAGTTAGATCTCTGAGTACAAGGCCAGCCTGGTCTACAGTGAGTTCCAGGACAACCAGGGCTACACAGAGAAACCTTGTCTGGAAAAATAAACAAAAAAAATTATCTCATCTTGAAAGACAAAGACAATTTTGTATAGAAAGGTATACCATTAATAACAAACTGGACACTCCACAGCTCATATTCAGTCAGAAAAAAAAAAAAAATCACCTTTCAGATACACTGACACCTTATTACATGCTAGTAAATCTAGTACCAGAAAAATCTAGGAAAGGTAAATCCATAGAACAACATTGAATATTCATGGACTGGCTGGGCTACCGTGGTGTCGACCTATAATCCCAGGTCTTTAATCCCAGGCAGGACACAGGCAGGCAGATCTCTGTGAGTTCAGGGTCAGCCTGTACTACACAGTAAGATCTTATCTCAAAATTCATAGACTAGGGGGCCAGCAAGGTGGCTCCCTGGATAAAGGCACTTCCCTCCAGCTTGATGACCTAAATTTGACCCCACGGACCTATATGTGGAGGAAGAGAGTCGACACCTACAAGCTGCCCTCTGACTTACAAACCCACATACATATAGATAATAATGTAATAAACTTTGGTTTGTTTGGTTTTTCAAGATAGGGTTTCTCTGTGCAGTCCTGTCTGTCTTGGAACTAGCTCTGTAGACCAGGCTGGCCGCAAACTCACAAAGATCCTCCTGCCTCTGCCTCCCAAGTGCTAGGATTAAAGGCATGAGCCACTACGACCAGCTTTTAATAAATTTTTTTTTTTTTTAAAGTATAGAGTCTTTTAAAAGAATTCAGAGCCAGGCAGTGGTGGTGCATGCCTTTAGTCCCAGCACTCAGGAGGCAGAGCCAGGCGGATCTCTGTAAATTTGAGGCCAGCCTGGTCTACAGAACAAGATCCAGGACAGGCACCAAAACTACAAAGAGAAACCCTGTCTCAAAAACAAACAAACAAAGAATTCAGAGTGGTCAGGAGAAAGACAACTAAAACTAAGTCAAAATTGTTTAATATTTTTGATGTTGGAATCACTGCTAAGCTAAGATCCAAACTAGCCCCCAAAGCAGTTATCGGTAAGGGCCAAGGAGTTGTTGAGTAACAACTGAGGGACGGCAGCGTAACCTACCGGCATACTGGGTGCCTAGCATTCAGAAGACTCCAGATTTTAATCTTTTTTCTTCTACATTTTCTTTTTTTAGTATTGCTTTCTTCCATTCTTTTTTCTCAAGATTCATTTTATTATTTTTTCATTTATATGTATGTGTCTGTACGTGAGTATATACATGTGACTGAAGGTATCCACAGGGCCAGAAGAGGGCGTAAGGACTCTTGGAGAACTCTTGGAGGAGTTACAGGCAGTTCTGAGTCATCAGAGGGGGCTGCCAGGAACAGAACTCAGATCTTCTGTAAAAGCAGCACACAATACTTAACCTCTGCGCCATCTCCGCAGCCCCTTGCTTCCCTTCTTAATCCTTTTCTTTACTCTGAGATTGCTGACTCAAAGCGATCTTTGCAACAGAGATTAGCTCTTCAACTTTCCTGCTCCTCTTCAGGGCATTTTACCTTTAGCAGCAATTCAGTATTTAACCCCAAATCACACTTCTCTGCTGCTGCTCAACACTGGCACAGCCTGGAATTACAGTTCCACATTGATGTGGTTTCACTATTTGAGACAGCGGCTCACTGTGCAGCCCAAGTTAGCCTTGAACACACACTGATCCTCTAGCCTTTGCCCCAAAATGCTGAAATTACAACTGTACACTGTCATACCTGGCTTTGTACATTGCCATACCATGAGTCAATCCTTTCTCAAGGTCTGGTCATTTACTTGTTATTCTTAAAAAGCTTCATTTTGCCTGGACTTAGAAGCTCTCAGGGTGGACAGACTTCATCTCCTGGCACTCTGTTCCTGGTAGTTTGTCCCAAAGTGTAGCATATCAGAGCTTATTCCTTATCTTTCTTAGCAGGTTCCTTCCTCAGAGCCACATTTGTGTCACAGGACACCACGGCTAAGACACTGACCCGGGGCTTCTTACCTTTGCTATCTGAAGCCTTTCTGACACAATGGCAGACACTATCTTCTGTAGAGAGTCCAAAAGATACTGCTAGCTTTTTTGGGTCCCAGACAATGAGGCCCGGAAGTATCTGTTGATCTAGGAATACTCCCTTTCCTTTATTATTAATTTCACAATAACTAAGTCAAAACTGCTGAGCCGAGCATCACGGGGCTCCCCAAACCGAACTGCACTCTCTTCAGCTGGCTCTATCACAGGAATACCCCTTGTTCAACAGAAGCGCAGTCAGCGATGAGTCAACACACCCTACTTGGATTGTGATCACATAGCTCTATTCTTCACCCATAGCACCAGCGGCAACTTCTGTGGCCGTGTGCTTCTCACAGACAGGACAAAGCTTGCGTTCATCTCTGCTTCCTGAGTTTCTGACAGTCAGTGACGGGAAGATCTCCATCGTCTTTTTTTTTTTTTTTTTAAGATTTTTTTTTCATGTGTTTGAGTATTTGCCTGTATGTGTGTGCATCGCGTGCATGCCTGGTGCCCAAAGAGACCAGAAGAGGGCATCTAATTCCCTAGAACTGGAGTTTTACGGCTGTGAGCTGTGTGAGCTGATACACACTCAATGCTGAGAACCTGAGTTGGACAACACCCCCCAGACCCCACGTGTCTTAGAAAAAGAGAATTGACTCTTGCAAGTTGTCCTCTGACATCCACATACTCTCTATGGCACACATACATGTGTATGCCAGCACACACACACATGTGCGCACGTGCGAATAAAACCACATCGAGTACGGGTAGGGATTTCGTATGCCTGAGCCTGTCATGAGAAAGAATATACAATGACAGTTTCTTTTTTTTTCCCCTTTCTTTTTCCAAGACAGAGTTCCTCTGTGTTACAGCCCCATCTGTCCTGTAACTCCAGATTCGTGGCCTCTAACTCACGAAGAGCCACCTGTTCCTGCCTCTCCAGCGCTGGGATTAAAGGCATGTGCCACCACCACGCCCGGTGGTGGCGGTTTCTTTAAAGTGTAAGCATAAACCTACCAATTACATGACCTAGCCATCCTACTCTAAGATACTAACCTAGGAGAGATGAGAACAGGCGGAAGAAGAGGAACCACACCCCCATATCAGTCTACTCCTGCTCAAGACAGCTGGATCTATGACAGCTAAAGACTAGAAAGAATCCAAATGCTCATCCACAGGTGAGCAGGTAAGCAGAGGCGGCTGCATCTACACTCCCTAACATTACTCAGCAGCAGAACAAAACTTCCAAACACACGAGAACAACGAATGAGCCATAAGCACAGGAAGCTGGAAGAAGTCTACAAGACAAACCAATCTTCAATGACAGCAATGAATATTTTCTGGCAGTGGAGCATGCTGGGAATGAATGAAAACGACATAGAAATCTGTGGTAAGAATTGCTCTATATCCTGAAAGTGGTCATTAAATGGGACTGTATGTTTATAAAATATCATTTATATACTTAACATGGCTCAATTTTATTGAATGTAAATTATACCAGTCAAATTAAGAACACTGAAATAGCCAGGCATGTGGACACATCTGTAATCCTAGCACTTGAGAGGCCAAGGCAGGAAGAATTCCAGTGAAAGCCACAATAAATAAATGAATGAATGAATGAATAAAGAAAGAAAGAAAGAAAGAAAGAAAGAAAGAAAGAAAGAAAGAAAGAAAGAAAGAAAGAAAGAAAGAAAGGAAAAGGGAAATGCAGACTCCCAGACTCCCTGGCGGGAAAGACGGACTGAAAGAAAGCAAGAAATACTTAAGAGAGGCTCAGAGCCCAGTTCCATCTGAGTCCAGATCTGCGGCTGACTCCATCACACTTTATTAAAGTTCATTAACCTGAGTGCGTCAGTCCCCACCTCCTTTTTCGGAACAGAAATAGTAACTCTGGCCCCAGAGGAACCCATTCAGACACTACAGAGGCAGTCTGTTAAAAAGAACGTAAAGACTACAGTCACGACGTTCTATCATCCATAAAGAAGCAAACCACTAAGAAAACACAACAGCATCAAATCGGATTAGACACACACCAGAGTCAAAATGGCTGCCTAGAGCTTCGAGATCAAGTCAGAATGCCTCAGCCATTCATGTCCTTCATGAGCTGACCCCATCTCATCCACAGTACTGCCCACCAATCTAAATGCTCCACCCTTTTATTAAAATCACACTTATTTATTTGTTTGTTTATTCATTCATTTATTTATGGTGTCAGACTTGGGGTAGGTAGTCTATTCTTTCTAATACCATGTGGGTCTCCAGGACTAAACTCAAGTTACCAGGCCCGGTAACAAATGCAATCCCCATGGCCCTCCAAATCTATCTGTGCCCATACTATTGTCAAAAGTCCACTTTCATAATAAAAAGACTTATTTCTAAACCAAAACGTTCTCTCTTAGGTCAGCAAGATGGCTCATCTTATAAAGGTACTTGTTGCCAAACGTGATCATCAGAGGCGGACACCTAAAACTTGGTGTTCCTAACCTCAGCCATCTCCAGCCCCCAAATGAATTTTTGTTTGCTTGTTCGTTTTTTGTTTTTTTGAGACAGGGTTTCTGTGTATATCCTCGACCATCCTGGAACTAACGCTATAGACCAGGCTGACCTTGAACTCAAAGATCTGCCTGCCTCTGTCTCTTGAGTGCTGGGATTAAAGGCGTGCGCCAGTACACCCTGCACCACCACACCCGGTATTTTGTTTGTTTTTATTTTTAAATGAAATGCAAGTAAGCAACCCAAAGGGCAATTTTTATAATTTATTTCTATTTCATGTGCACTCGTGTTTGGCCTGCATGTATGTCTGTGTGAAGGTGTCGGACCCCCTGACATTGGAGTTACAGACAGTTGTGAGCTGCCATGTGGGTGCTGGGAATTGAACCCAGGTCCTCTGGAAGAGCAGTCTCTGGAAGAGCTCTTAACTGTTGAGCCATTGCTCCAGGCCCCAAAGAACAATTTTTAAAAGCAAACACTCTGACACAATATTACAAAGATAAATTAATTTGATACATGCTGAGGAAAAGATTGCCTTTGTTTTCTATAATAAATCTACTGTGCTTCTGTGAGAGCAGAAGATTATGTGTGTAGTAGTCCCAAATCTGAGCTGAGGTGTTTCTGGAGTGTTCACTGGTGCACACTGTTTTCTGAACCAGGGCTGCACTCAAGTCCTGAGCGGCAACGGTGCTGGGAGGCTCGGCTCCGATTCGCTATGCTTTTGATTCAGGATCCCTGCACTCATGTCTCATGGTTCCCATGTTATGTGGGTTGTGACCCACAGTTTAAAGAACTGTGGCCCAGGTGACCTGGCTAAATGTCTACCTGGTCTCCATTTTGTTTGTGAGACCAAGATGTTCACAGGCTGAAAGTCCCTCTTGAGGCAGACTCGCCAAAACCAGTAGGATGCAAGACACCTGCCCAAGTGACCCCCAGACAACCTCTTCCTCCACGGCAACGTCATCTGCATGTACAACAACACGTACTCTGGTGTCATGACCGTGACGACTGCCACAGTGACGTCTGGAAAGAACTGCTTAAAAAAAGAGTACAAAGAGGTGGTGTCCAAATTCCTGAAAAATCAGAACAAGAGAAGAGTCCTCCCTTTCCGATTCATCTAGCCCTCCTCTTACAGGGTGAAAACTAAAAAGTTTAGTTTACTCTCCCACTTCTGCTAGTCTAGTCTCTGTCACGGCTCCACTGGTGTTCCATCTTGTCACTGGTTCAATTCCTAGTCTGGGGTAAAAACTCGTAACAATCCCATCCAGAGAAAGCAAGAGGACGGAAGAGCAGATGGGACAAGTTGTTGGATATTTTGTCTTCATGGCCTTTCTGTTTTTTTTAATGGAACTTTTCAAACACATATATGGGTAGTAAATAAAATAAAATAACATGCCACTCAGTGGTTATTTCCAAAAGGTCAGGGAGCTATCATCACAATTTAGGATTCCTGCAGGGTGGAATAGCTTTCCTTTCCTCCACTCCATGGTGTTTTACCCTTCAATTTCACACACTCAGTGAAATTTCTAGGTGTGGGTCAAAGGGCATCTTCTTCCTTCCAATTAAAGAAAACACCCATCCCATTCCCAGCACTGCTGCCTGCCATTCCCCAGAGCTTTTGGCACATTCCAAAAGCATGTGCTCCAGTCACATGGCTGCTCGGTCATGCTCAAGCTGCCGCATTCACCGGCTACTCGGGGACTTTCGTCCCTAACATTATGTGCACGGAAATCACATGGCCACTACAAGCTTCCTGGGAAGTTCAAGATTTCATTTTATGTTATTACATTTGTCAGTCTCCCATTTCAAGTGAGTTACTTTTTTCTTAAATATTCATGAACTAATGCATAGTGGTGGGTTTACAAGCCAAAAGAAATCAGAGCAAATTGCTAAGAGTTCAACATTAGCTGGGCGGTGGTGGCGCACGCCTTTAATCCCAGCACTCGGGAGGCAGAGGCAGGCGGATCTCTGTGAGTTCGAGGCCAGCCTGGACTACAAAGCGAGTTCCAGGAAAGGTGCAAAGCCACACAGAGAAACCCTGTCTCAAAAAAAAAAAAAAAAAAAAAACAGAAACAAAAACAAAAAAAAAGAGTTCAACATTAGTTTTTTCTTCTTCTTCATATATAAGTGCATATATTTTGGGAAATCTAACACTGACTGGAGATCTGGTTTTCTTTCTAGCTGGGAAAATACTGTCACAATGAAAAGATGAAGCAGTTGCCATTTAGAAGTACACACTGAAGTGGATGACAGGGTGTCTCAAGTGATGAAGGAAGTAGTCAGGAGTAAGGCTAAGACTGGCCATGCGCGCGCACGCGCGCGCGCGCGCGCGCGCACACACACACACACACACACACACACACACACACACACACACAAGGTCTCACTATGTAGCTCAGGCTGGCTTTGAACTCACAGAGGTCTGACTGCCTTTCCCTTCCAGGCTCCACCACTCTAATTCTATTTTGTCTTAGTCACAAGAGGAATGAGTTCAGAAACTAGGCAATAATCACCTCAAATAAAACAGATCACTAGAGAATACCATAAATGTAGATAGTATATATGTATCGACAGAGTCATTTCCCTTCATTTCCAGCATAAACGAACAGACACAGGTGAACAAATGAAGGAAAGTTTTTCTTTGATTATTTTGGGTGCCGGGAAACTGAACCTAGGGCCTTGCGCAACTAAGCACAAGGTTTACCACTGAACTACATCTTCAGCCCCTAGAAGGAATTCTTTTCCGACAGATACGATCTCATCACTGCATCTAAGCCCCAGGAGCTGGTAACTACAGGATTTCAGTAGGACCGACTGCATGGAAGCCTTTCTAATTACCCACTTCCTTGGGCTCAGCACTAGGGAGGAGAAACAACAACCTCTGCCCTTGAGGAATTTAGACTCAAGCTGGTAAAATAATATACTGAAGCAGTTAACCCCCAATATGAGACATCGTACAAATAAGCACTGAACTGTGTTAATCCGGCTTCAAGCAGTACAGTCCACAAGAAGCAAGGGGCAGCAAGTGCTAAGTAAGTGAGAGGGAACATAGAAAAATTATTAGTAGGGGCTGGGAGGCTGGTTCCACAGTCCAGAGGACCATGTGGGCAGCTCACAACTGTCTGTACTCCAGCTCCAGAGGACCAGACACCCTCTCCCAGGCGCCAAGGACACCTGCACATACATGCAGATAGCCACACACAGATATACAAATAAAATAATTATTAGTAGAAAAGAATTATGAAGAAAAAGAGTAAGGGAGGAGGGGGGAAGAGAAGGGGCTCCACCACATGAAGAACAGACTGGAAGTTGAAGGCACAGTAGAGACAGGAGGAACCAGCTCTAGAAAGCAGAGACTAATGTCCAGGGCAGTGCCTGGAACACAGTGACACTCAGAAATGTGTGGCCAAGAGCCAGAAGCAGCGACATACACTTGTAACCCAGACCTTGGGAGGCCTAGGCAGGAAGACCCCAAGCTCAGGTCAGCCTGGGCTACATAATGAAACCCTGTCTCAAAAACAACAATGGAAAGCGCTAACTTCTAAAATGAGTATGTCCAGAAATCCCCTTAGGTTCCATCATCACTAATTTTACACTGCCAATTCTACACAAGATTTCTTCATTTTTTATTTTATGTCTATGGGTGTTTTGACTGCATGCATGTCTGTGCACCCTGTGTGTGCCTGAAGCTCACGGAGGCCAGAAGAGGGTGTTAGATCCCCTGGAACTGGAGTTACAAATGGTTGTGAGCCACAATATGGGAAAGGAGCTCTAAAAGAGCAGCCGATGCTCTTAACAGCCCCCTCCCTAGATTGCCACTTTTTAAAGATCATTAATTAAAAGTGTAAACAGTATTTTCCTGACACGGTTCATCTTTGTAATGTTACTGGGCATCATCTGTCCCGAAGAGAACAGACGCTAACTAATGCAGACGGATGCGTTTACCAGCTGCCAGCGGGACTGGGTTATCTATCCGAGGTCAGCCGGTCTCTGCAGCTGGTGTGTAATTAAAGGGCTTAGACACAACTGCAACAATTACGGCAAGAGACAGAATGTAACCTAGCAGAAAAGCCCGTGACTCACGCCGACTCAGTTTCCAGGAGATTATTTCATCAAAACATCAACCTCCCATATTAACACTCGCCTACAATGGTCCTTGAAAATACATCAAAGGCGTTACCCAAAAGTATAAGATTGCAGGGCAATGCTGAGATTGGGATAGAGAGGCACCTGACATTTTGAGCCAAAACTATGTTAAGTCAAAGAGATTCTTCCTTCTTCAAATTTCAGAATGGAGATGGCTATGATTTTACATTTCCGTTTATATGGATGTGAGATAACACCTCCTAAACCCAAAGCTCAGGGTCCACACTACCACCTCTATATAACCTCTATGCAGAAGGACTTGGGGACAGAACTAAACTTCTATTCAAGCCACACCCTTTAAAAATATTTCACATTTTTGATAAAATCTTGCTCTTGCCGGGGCGGTGGTGCACGCCTTTAATCCCAGCACCTGAGGCAGATTTCTGGAGTTTGAGGCCAGCCTGGGCTACAGAGTGAGTTCCAGGAAAGGCGCCAAAGCTACACAGAGAAACCCCGTCTCAGAAAAAAAAAAAAAAAAAATTGACATTTTTATCTGGGCAGTGATGGTCCACGCCTTTAATCCCAGCACTGGTGAGGCCGAGGCAGGCTGACCTCAAAGTTCAAGGCCAGCCTGGTCTTCAAAGCAAGTTCCAGAACAGCCAGGATTGTTACACAGAGAAACCCTGTCTTGAAAAACCATATATATAAAACCATATACATATATATATATATATATTATATCCAGATATAATATATATATGTGTGTATATAGAGAGAGAGAGCACGCATGTGTTTGTATGTGCACAGGTGTGCATGTTCATGTCACAGTACACATGTAGAAGTCAGAGGGCAAGTTTCAGGCAGGAGTTGGTTCTCTCCTATCATGCAGGTTGTTGGGGATTGAACTCAGATTCAGATGGTCAGGCTTGGTGATACGTCCTTTTACCATTAAGCCGTCTCTCCAGCCCTACCCCTATAATATCTACACATTCAGCACCTCCATTAGTATTTTTCTCGGCGTTTCTTCTAGTCTTTCAGTTCAAATTATCCCCAGCAGGCAAACTGTCTGGCGACACAGTGATGCCTTTGTAGGGAACAGTGGTAAGATTCTGGTTAGGTCCAGCTGAAATTGGAATTCCGGTACTCAGCTCTGACACTCACTACCTGGTATCAGTAAGAGAGCAAGCGAGAGCTTAAGAGTCCTACAGACCCACTTATACTTCTCAGCTCCACTACTTAAAACACGTAAAGATTTGAACAACTTACAACTCTACACCTGCTTCCCTCCATGGAAACTAGACCCTCTCGCTCTGCAATGTTGTTGAGAGCCTAGGAGGAGCTACATGAAGTGCAGAGAATGGAGTGGGACTTGGCAGCTGGTGGTGACGCTGTTAACCAGGCTTCCAAATAGTATTAACTGTAGAATGAGAGCAAGAATCAGCTTATTTCTTCATCTCTAGGCCTCAGTTGGGAAGTGAGTTACCTACCCTCTTAGAATCCAAGGCTGTGTTTTGAGGCCCAAACTAACATAACAGCCAAGCCTTGTTATTAACATGTTATCATCTCCTCCCTAACCTTGGGCTTCTAAGAAAATCCTGTTTTCACTGTTAGCCGAATTCCTCATTTATGGCCTAAGGCCAAACGCATTCCCTGGGCAAATCTTGAATGCTATTTGGCCTACAGTCTTCTAGGGAGGGCCGAAAATCCCAGATTTCTCAAGAGCCTCCAAGTTTTGGCTTAACATATTCTGTACTCCCAGGCAGCAGTGGAGCCTTGAAATTCTTCCAAGCCCACATACCTTTGCGTCCATGTCATGGCTGATGCCCAGTCTTCTCATGCTTAGCAAGCAGGACCCTGATTTCGAGGATGACAGGTGCATGCCTCCCTCTCTCTAAGGCTCACCTCAGCCAGGTTCAAAGCCTGCCCTTCTCCCACTTCTTCCTTCCAGACACACAGCAGCTGGGCTACCGACAAGCGGAGGTACCCAAACGACACTTTTCTGACTAGTCCCCGCTCTACCTGAGGGACGAGCTTCCTTCTCTCCAGAGTGCTGCACTAGGCTCAGGCAAGAACTTGGGGATGGGGCACTTGCCTGGCACACATGCTGGGACCTGGGTATGATTCCCAATTACTGTAAACATAGAAATAATACAAAATTCTATGTTTACCTCATAGGACCACAGACGGGCTAAAATAAGAGACCTGTGAACATGTTATATGGAATGACTTAATAGTTACTAATCAATACACAAAACCGTAACAGAGAAGCATCCTCTAGTGCTAGGGCTGTGGCTTAGGTGGTAGAGTGCTTGCCTAAATGGCACAAGGTCATGAATTTGATCCCCAGCTGGCATAAAACCCTGTAGAGGTGGCACATGCCTACATTCCCAGCACTGGGGAGATAAAGGGAATTGGATCAAATGTTCAGATCACCCTCATCTATAAAGTAAATCCAACACCAGCCTGGACTACAGGAAATTCTATCTCAAAAAATAAAAAATTACTCTAGCTTTCTTTCTTTCTTTCTTTTTTTAATCAGCAATAGATTGAAAGTAACTCAACGGTTTTCAAAGACAGGGTTTCTCTGTGTAACAGCCTTGGCTGTCTTGGAATTCCTTTGTAGACCAAGCTAGCCTCAAACTCACAGAGATCCACCTCCCTCTGTCTCCCCAACACTGGGATTAAAGGTGTGAGGCACCATTGCCTGGCAAACCGTGTCCTTTCATGTAAAAGAAAAAAGGAAGGAAGCCGGGCAGTGGTGGCGCACACCTTTAAACCCAGCACTAGGGAGGCAGAGGCAGGTGGATCTCTGTGAGTTTGAAGCCAGTCTGGTCTACAGAGTGAGTTCCAGGACAGTCAGAGTTATACAGAGAAACCCTGTCTTGAAAAACAAAAAACAAACAAAAAAAAGAAAAAAGAAAGAAAAAAGGAAGAAGAAAACTACTCACACAGCAGATAAAGAAATCCTCAAAATACAAGGAAGGAAGGTACAGATTTACACTGGGGTTGAGAATCTTCTCCCATCTTAACAGAGGGAATAACAGACTTTCTTGTACACACAGGAAATATCTCAGGAGAGCTGGAAGTGTACTGTACTCTGTGGTTGGGTGCTTCCCTACCATGTTCAATTGTTAACATCAGAAAAAAGAAAAACATGCCAGGCAGATCTCCATGAGTTCAAGGCTAGCCTGGTCTACATAGTGAGTTCAAGGCCAGCCTGGTCTACATAGTGAGTTCCAGGACAGCAGGGACTACATAGAGTGACCCTGTCTTAGAAAGTGAGGGGGGAGGGAAGAGTTGAGGTTTTGTTGTTGTTGTTTAAAACAAAAAGGGAAAAAAATCTACACACCTAAGACACTGATGGCAGACATCCCCTGACTCTGAGGGCTCTGAGGAACATGGGCACGACACTCCCCCTGCCACTGCCACCCTCTGCACCCTTTAGCCCTTCGAACGCTTATTTCCATAGTGGTGTAGGAAGATCATCTCTTGGTGCACTATAGGCCTGAGAAATGGGCTGCGGCAGTAGGGGGGACGACAGCATATCTGACACTCACTTCCTGGGCCAGCCTCAGCATCACACTTAACCACCCAAAGCAAACTATGCTCCCTTCCATGATCTCACTCCATCAAGTGACTGCAGTTCATTTATCCCTTCTGGTCAAACTTCCTGACTTGCTCATTATGTGTCTACGTGCGATGCATTTCCACGCTCAATGTTATTTATAACTCTTGAAGCTTAGTTAGAAGGAGCCTCTGAACTATAACACTTCCCTACCTTCAGGGCATGGGGGGTTGCATCCCATGCTAACTTTTCTAAACAAAATAGGGACTTCTCCCTCTTAATCACAGTGACTACAAGAGAGAGGCAAACTATTAACTTCAACTTCAAAGATTAAATGTGTATAATGCAGAGCACTCCCCTCATTAGAGAGAATTTCCTCCAATCTGGCAGGACATTGCTCCAAACTTTGCTGAGTAACTTTTGCATGGGGGTAAATAAAATTTCTCAAAGCAGGGGTTAGAGAACTTGCTTATTGGTTAAGAGCACCAGCTGCTCTTGGCAGAGGACTATGGTTCAGTTCCTAGCACCCACATGATGGCTCCCAACCATCTGTAATTCCAGTTCCAGGGGATCAGATACCCTCTTCTGACCTCCAATGGGCACCAGGCATGCAAGTGGTACAGACATACATACAAACATTTATACAAATAAAATAAAACTAAATATATTTTTTTCTAATTTCCAAACATAAATTTTAAATGACATCGATTGTAAGAGCTCTAATTACCGTGGAGCGACACCCCCAGGACCTGAGACACCGCTCAGGAGAGCAGCCACTGTACCTCTTTCGGGCTCCCCTATGGTAAGTGGGTTATTTTTGGAGCAAGTCTATGAAGAAGCACTTTGTTGACGCTGGGCTTCATCCTCTGAATATTCCTTTCACATTCAACCTTGGTCCTCTCCCTCTCTGGCACTGAGCTCCAAAACCTCAATGGAATACATAATGAAACGCTGGGTTACTTCAGGGCAAGAAGGTTAAGCCTATGAAAGCTTTAATTGGAAAGCCTCTTCCATGAAAGCATATAGAAATTCGCTGGCTCTTCTTTCTCCTTTCCTACTGTTCTAATGGGTATCTGTTTTTTCTGGAGCCAAGAACAAAAGCTGGCCACGAAGCCGAGCTCCAGTACAGACAGGTGTTTTGCAAGCACAGTAAATCTCAAGGGTAACAAATCAACAGGAGATAACTAACATCTACCAGCACGCTGCTCACTGGTGTGCTTAGGACACTAAACTACCTAAAAATCTCCCAGTTAAGAAGAACATTGAGAAAAACTGAAAACAGCAAGAAAAGGAGGCCCGTTCTCAGCCCATCGAACTGCAAAGGAAGACTCTGCCACATAAAAACTCTTTATTCCAGGGTTATTTTCAGTGGCACTTAATTAATTCCAGGGTGGAGACTGAGGGTCCCAAACAAACCTACTTGAGTTATTTTTCCCCTTAAATAATTCTGAAATCCAAGGTTAGGCTTATTAAGGAAGAGCCCGAAAGCTAGTCAAAACCCATTGCTGTTTTTAAAGAAAATGAGTAATCATGCAGAAATACACTTGTAAATTTGAGGTTATTTTAGAATTAATGGAACTGCATAAAGGCACTCTAGAACATTCCAATCAAAAAGGAAACATGAATGTTATCATAAAAAGCATGCCTCTTTCAATTAGCTCTGTTCTCCAGACTGCCAGTGAATAGCTTTGCCTATAACTTCTCTAGCGGAACCCTGAAATTGGCTTCTGCATGCGAAAGACACTACAGAAAAGTCCAAGAGAATGTTTTAGTTCACAGTTTAGGAATTTCTAATGTTTTACAGATAAAAAGAGGCTACACCAAAGAAAATGTGATTTTTCAGCAGTGTTTCCTGAACTCCACCAGAATGTACACAAAGAATCACTCCAATACCACGTGTCACAGGAAAGGAACATGTCATGCACAAGGTAGGAAATCAAGGTCACTACACTGAACTTTGTAACTTTTTTAAGGGAGGTGAGGGGGTGAGATGAGGTCTCACTATATATTTAGCCTGGGCTTACCTGGAACTCAAGACAGACTAGACTGGACTTGAATTTGCAGCAGTCCTGCTGCTGGGAACACAGCCTTCCCCATCTTACCCAATCCCTGTGTAACACTGTAAGGTAGATTAACTTTCAGCTACCTCCCCTGTAGACAACTAGGTGCCAATACAATATCTTAATGCTTGTCCTGCCTCCCCCTCCCCATCTCTCTCTCCCACTAAAAAAAAGGGGGGGGGGATTGGAGAGATGGCTCAGTGGTTAAGGCTGTTCTTCCAGAGGACCAGGGTTCAACTCCCAGCACCCACACGGAAGCTCACATTGTCTGTTACTCTAGTTCCAGGGGATCTGACACCCTCACACAGACATACATACAAGTAAAACACCGATGCACATAAAATAAAAATAAGTCCATTTTTTTTTTTAATGAAAAAAAGTAAAGAAAAAAACACTTCTCTTCTAGAAGTTCCTAAGGTCATGAAAGAGTTGTGTTTTTTTTAATTGATTTTATTTCTATTTAAACATGATTTAATAGTAAGTTTGTGTGGTTATGTGTGTATGTGAGCATAGGTGCCATATGCCAGAAGAGGAAGTGAGATCCCTGAAGCTCCAGATACAATTAGGTGGGAGTCACCCTATGTGAGTACTAGAAACTTTTTTTTCCTTTTTTCTTTTTCAAGACAGGGTCTCACTATGTAGCCCTGGCTGTCCTTGAGCTCACTATGTAGACCAGGCTGGCCGTGATTGAACTCACAGAGATCTGCTCATCTCTGCCTCCTGAGTGCTGAGATCAAACGTTTGTGCCACTACACCCACCTAGAAACTGAATTCTGAAAGAGTAGTAAGAGATCTTACTGGCCAGCCACCTCTCGAGCCCTGTGGTGAGTTTTAAAGACATTAAGAGCCAGAAGCTAGAGCTGTTTCACAGATGGTAGAGTGCTTGCCTGGCATGCACAATGGGTCCAATCCTCAGTGCCACAAAACTGAGTGGGGCATATACCTGCAATCCCAGGACTTACGAGGGAGAGTAGAGAGGCAGGAAGATCAGAAGTTCAGGGTCATACATAACTACAAGGTGAGTTCAAGGCCAGCCTAGTCTACACGAAACCTTGTCTCAAACAAACAACAAACCAAAGTAGATCAAGCCAGAACTAAGCACATTATAGAGAGTTCTTCAGAAACCAAGGTGGAACTAACTGGGAGCTCCCTCCCTGATGGTTAGCTTTCCTAGTGCTCAAAGATCCTATGCAGGCTGCTGGAGGAAAGTTATTAACTGCCTTAACCAGCTGTGAACCCTACAAACTAAATTCAAAGCTGCCAGACAAGATATGCCCACCAGCACAATAATGGCATGACTGTTAAGGAGTCCATCAACCACTCTCGAATTGGATCTGAAGCCCGCTGCACAGGAAGATTCACTCCTAGTACTATAAGCCTATCGAAAGCCCATGCCTGGGAAGTCCAGAGGCACTGGCATGGAAGACTTACAACTGCTACGGTGCTAAAGGGACCCGGTGTCACACTGCCTTCTAAATATGCATGTTTACACTCACAGACTAGGGCATCTCTCAGTCACAGAATCTTCCCTTTGAAGTGGGCAGTTGCTATGGCAGAGACTCCTGAGTGGTCAAAGTCCTGAGAAGAAGTGAGAGTATAACTGGGACATCTGTGCCAGCCCCTCCAAGGCTCAGGAAGCATGATGGAAGAGGACGAAGAATGGAAGAACCCACGAGAAGGAGTGGTGTGAAACACTGTCCTCTGGACAATGCCATGGCTCTTGCCATGAACTCACAGCAGCGGTGGCTACCTGTACAAGACCTGTACAAGGCTGAGCCCATGAACATACCATCAAGGAAGGGCTATTGGCAGTTCATGGTTGCCAGAGGTCATATTCCTCCGTGGTGTAGCTACTGGTAAATTGTCCTTGGTCAAGTAAGTAACCCCTCATCCAAGCTCCTATAAGCAATCCTAATTAAATGCAGTGGGCCAGAAATATACTTACAAAAAAGACATGAAAACAGGAGAGGAACTTGCTATAAGAAAGAAAATGTTTAGTGTGAGGGGCAAGAGAGAACAGCAAAACAGGGGTCATGCAACATATACATATATGCAACCTATACATATATGTACAGATGTATGAAATTGTGAAAAAATAAAAATGTAAGTACCAGGGGCTGGAGAGATGGCACGACAGTAGGAGCACTTGGCTGTTCTTCAAGAGGACCTGAGTTCCAGTCCCAGCACCTACATGCCAGCTCACAACTGTATGTATCTCCAGGCCCAAGGGATATGACGGCCTCTTCTGACTTCCATGGGCACTAGGTACACACATGGGCACAGACATACATACAGGTAAAACATCCATACCCATAAAACAAAACAAAACAAACATTTTTTTAATTTAAGTACACACATATATAAAATTTTTAGGAAAACTTCTTCAGCAAGTAACATCCCCAGAATTATTTCTACTGTATAGGCTGACTCAGAATAGTGTTTAATGAGTAGGTTAAGTAGCATCTCCTACTGCAAGGACAAAAAGAAGTATTACTAAGGGAGGTTACAGGACTTCTCACCCTGTGGTATACTATATTTAAGAGTGCTTAAGAACAGCCCACCAAGTGTCCTTTTAAACTTAACATTATCAAAGCAAGTAAAGAGAACATACTCAGTGGGGTGGGGACTCGTAACAACATGGTACTTGGACAGAACTGGGGACTGAATTTAGGGTAATATGCTTGTCAGGAGAGCTCTACCTCTACACTGCTTTTTAATCAAGAAGGAAAAGATTGAATGTAGTGACTGTCACCATAATACCAGTACTCAGGAGAATGAGGCAAGATGATTACCCCACCTTCAGGGTCAGACTGGACTATACAGTGAGACCTTGTCTCAAAATAAAAATAAAAAAAGCCAGATGTGGTGACACATGCCTATAATCCCAGGACTTGGGAGGTAGTGTTTAAAGGATCATAATTCAAGGTCAGCCTCAGCTCGGAAAGAGTTTGAGGCCATCTTACTAAGGGAACATGAGAGTCTCCCTCAAAAGGAAAAAGCAATTATTTTTACAATCCTAAAATCTTAAAAACAAGTATACAACTGTAATCCCAGCACTTGGGAGACTGAGGCTGAAGGATTTCATGTCAGAAGTCAGCCTGGGCCACACAGGAATCCACAGCTGGCTTGGTTTTCTCTGTAAGAAAAGCCAGCAAGGCAGCTAAGCGGGGAACAGGCATTTGCTACACAAACCGGGCAGCTGTGTTTAACCCCTAGATCCCATGGAATGGTGGACGGAGAGAACGAACTCCACAGAGCTGTCCTTTGACTACATGTGCACCACAGTACATGCACCCAAACATGTACATTTTACACACACACACACACACACACACACACACACACACACACACACACACACGCATCATGGTATGCACCCAAACATGTACATTACACACACACACACACACACACACAAATATATTAATAACAATAATAAATAATAATAAATTTTAAAGACCCAGTCTCAAAATGGGGGTGATCTGGTTATAAACAATTTTTTCTGAAGAGGGAATCACCACTTTCTTTGTTACACATTTTGTAAAATTTTATTATTTGTTAAGATGTGTATCAGACAGAAAGATAAAGTTTTGACAACTTTAAAAATAAAAAAAAAAATGTCCTGGAGAAAGAACTGAATGAAAATAGGAAATCAGCCGGGCAGTGGTGGTGCATGCCTTTAATCCCAGCACTCGGGAGGCAGAGCCAGGCAGATCTCTGTGAGTTTGAGGCCAGCCTGGGCTACCAAGTGAGTTCCAGAAAAGGCACAAAGCTACACAGAGAAACCCTGTCTCGAAGAAGAAAAAAAAAAGGAAAGAAAATAAGAAATCAGTGGGTCATGGTGATGCACGCCTTTAATCCCAGCACTCAGGAGGCAGAGGCAGGAAGATCTTTGAGCTGGAAGCTAGCCTGGTCTATAGAAAGAATTCCAGGACAGCCAGGACTACACAGAGAAATTCTGTCTTGAAAAACAAACAAAAAGAGAAAAAAAAGAAAGAAAAGGGGAAATCAGTCCAACGAGCATACAGGAAAACGATCAGTTTACATAGAATTTCAGAGTGAAACTGAAAAATTCCTGTGCTGCAGGTAAAATTATGACAAAGTTGAAGGCAGTCCACAGAATAAGGGAAAATATTTGTAAATCATATATTTGATATGGAATATGTATCTAGACTATACAAAGAATTCATAAGCCAAATATAGTGCACATAGTACATGTCTATAACTCCAGCAATGGAGAGGCTAAGGCAGGAGCATCGTGGGTTTGTAACCAGCCTGGGCAACATGCCAAAACTTTCTGAAAATAACAACAAAAAAGTAAAATTTTTAAAAAAGAAGGACTTCTGTAACTCAACAAGGAAGACAACCCAATTTTCAAATGGGAAAAGGATGTAAACTGACATTTCTCCAAAGGAGACACACAAAACCTTCCTTCGCATGTGAAAAGATGCTCATGCCATTAGTCATGAAGCACGCAAACCCAGAGCACATGGGACGCCCCTCACACCCTGCAGCTGACTAAAAGCAAATGAGACACTACACTTTGATGGAGAAACTAGAGCCCTCAGAAACTGCTGATGGGGGATGCAAAGTGGACAGTCACTCCAAAAGCACTTGGCAGCTCTTGGTGAAGTCACCGTATGGCCAAGCAATTCTACTATGAAGTATACAACTCCACAAAAAAAAGTACATAAATATTCATAATAACATATTTATAACAGGTTAAAAAGTAAAAACATCACAACATGCAATCAAAGCAAGAATAAACAAAATGTGGTCTATTTATCTATACAGAGGACTATTACTCAGCCATGAAAATAAATGAAATTCCAGAAAAGGCTGGGTGGCTGAACCTTGAAAAAAACTGTGCTACATGAAAAAGGTCAGACAAAAAATGTTAAGAATCATATGATTTCATTTATATGAAATGCCCAGAAGAGGCAAATTTACAGAGTTGACTGGTAGCCCTTTCAGATTTAGGGAAAGAAGTTGAAGAAATGAACAGTGACCATTGATGTGTGTGGCTCTTCTTTCAAGAAGAATAAAAAAGTCCTAAATGGGTAGTGGTAATGGCTGTACAACTGTGAGTATGTTTTAAAATTTCCACTGGATGAGCCATGCTGCATGTGAACCAGACCTGAAGGAGCAGTTGACGGTACAGAATGAAAAGGACTGGATGCTCTGACAAGTTGTGTGGTTTTCCCAAAGTCAAGCTACCATGACAAGGGGCGCTGAAAACACATCCTAACAGCCACCGAGCTGTTTATTACTACATATGTTCTTAGGCAGCTCTGACAGGCTAAACAGGTGCCCCCAAAGAGCTGGAAAAGTAGAAAGTATGGTACCAGTGCAAGAAGAGAGAGAGAGCCCAGTGGAGGTGGCACACGCCTTTAAATCCAACACTCAGGAGTTCAAGGCCAGCCTGGTCTAGAGTAAGTTCTAGAACATCTAGGGCTACACAGAGAAATTCTGTTTCAAAATAGGAGAGAGAGAGAGAGAGAGAGAGAAGGAATTTAAACAACTGAAATGGGGCTTTTTTAAATCTAGGGCTGGCAAGATGACTCAATGGTAAAGGTGCTTGCAGCTAATCCTGAGGACCTGAGTTTGATCCCTGAGACCCTCATGGTGAAAAGAGAGAACCAACTCCTGAAAGGTGTCCTCTGACCTCCACCCATGTGCCAAAGCCCATGGCACCACCACACACCCAAAACCATCTTTTTAGAAAAAAGAATGTAGTGTGTCTCCAAAAATGACTTTGTGGCCTCCAACATGCACGACCATTGACACATGGTAGAGGCTGTGACTCAGTGTAGCCATCCGCCTTTCACTGATGGTGCATCGAGAGCAGGGCGCTGGCAGGAGCTGCTGACTCAAAAGGAAGACAATGAACTCAGAAGAGCCAGTGGGCTCTAGTCACTAGCTCCTCTTCTACATGTCAGAGGCTCATGAGTAACAAGCTTCCAACAAGTTATTTTCTTCCTCAGCATTGTAATATTCTTTAAAGAGATCCGAAAATACCATCGCAACATTTAATTGCCTCCCAGAATTACTACATCCACAGAAGCTATTTAGGTACAACATGTAAAAGCCCTAATTCTGCAGCTGACTGGGACACAAAGATCACGGCCAGATACAACTACCCCATTGGGCTAGCATAACTGCCGCTATTGAGTCAGAAGTGGAAAGCAAGCCAAGAACACACAATCACTAAAAACATTATTTCACAGGGTTAAAAAAAATGCGCCACTGAAAAGCTCCTGTATCATCAGAACATTGCTTATGCAACATGGGAACATTTTGACAGAAGGAAGGGGACAACCGGAGGCAGGAAGAGAGACAGAAGTAAGGGATCCTGCAGGTGCCCAAGCAATCCCGAGAAACACAAGCTCTGCTCCTGCCTTCCACAATCAAAACAATTCTGTTTCTCATGGCATCCGAGGAAGACTGCCTGCCAGACACAGAAAACAAGTCACTACATGAAAATGTCAACTTGTTCCATGGAACACCACACTGGCAGTGAGCGGATGTAAACCTTTTCATCTAGAGACTTGGGCTGTTTCCTTCCCAGTTTTTTAACATCGTGGCCCATTATCAAATTCAGTTCAATTCATGCACAGCCTAACATACGTGGACAAAAATACCACCTAAAAGTATATAGGAGAGTAAAAGAGTCTATAAAATATTTTGTCCTCAAACTCTTAGCAGCTTTAGCTTATTTATACTTTTAAATTAATTCAAGTACAAGCATATTATGTATGAAAATGTTATAATGAAACCCATTATTTTGCATGCTGAGTTGACTTTTTAAGTTCAATAATTATTTCATAGAAGACACAATCATCTTTTTCTTTTCTTTTCTTTTTTGTTTTTTTTGAGACAGGGTTTCTCTGTGTAGTTTTCGTACCTGTCCTGGATCTCACTCTGTAGAACAGGCTGGCCTCGAACTCACAGAGATCGGCCTGGCTCTGCCCCCCAAGTGCTGGGATTAAAGGTGTGCACCACCACCACCTGGCTACAATCATCTTATATTTATTGCAATTTGGGGTAATGAAGGTGCTCACTAGTTAAAGAAAAAAAAATTAACTAACTCAGATGCTCGCATGACAAATTAAATGATTCTTCCCTTTCTGTACAACAACTGAGGCCTACAACATGCACTGTCCCCAACCATCAGCTACAACCTTCTACATCTGTCACTTCTGCTGACATTGATGCCTGCGGGCTTAACAGTAATTATTTTTCCCCGTGCTGGGCTGGAACCCATGGCCTCACACATGACAGACACACACTCTATCACTGAGTCACACACCTGCCCCCTGGTTTTCTGTTGTCATTACCTATTCATACTAATTGTTCTTGGTATTACAGTGATGTGATTTCATTAAATATCAGGTAATCTGGTGAAAGCTAGGGAGAAAAGACGGGCGTGCTTCTGTGAAAACTAAGCAATCAACTTGAAAAAATTTAATAAAGTCAAATTAGATATGGATGAGACATGGGCAAGAGACTGGAGAGAAACCATAAAAATCAAGGACTTAACTCATACCACTTTAACAATGCCCTAAGTTCCTAGGTGGTGGTAGTGCATGCCTTTAATACTGGCACTCAGGAGGCAGAGGCAGGCGAATCTCTGTGAGTTCGAGGCCAGCCTGGTCTATAGAGTTCTCTGTGTACACAGAAACCCTGTCTTGAAAAACTAAAAAATAAAATTTATTAAAAAAAAAAAACCCACAATGCCATAGTTTTGCTTCAAAAACAAAGCAAAGTTGGAAATCATAATGAATTATAGGTGTGCTTAATGGAAAGATGAAGGAATGCCAACCAGGGCAAAAAAAGAAAAATCCCTTGGCCCTACAGCCGAATATTAGTCAACGTGCTTTTTAAGCCTACTGCAAGGAAAACAGGAGGCAAGGAAAGCTACAGTGATTTAAACAAAAAAAGTACGTGGGCTGGAGAGATGTCTCGGTGGTTAAGAATGCTTCCTGCTCCATTAGAGGACCAGAGTTTAGATCCCAGCACCTAGACTGGCTCCCTCTACAGACCTCCCAAGAGGTCTGACTCCCTCTCCTTACCTCTATGGGCACCTGAACACATATACAAATAAAATAAGTATGTTTAAGCACTTTTTTTTTTTAAACTTAGGTGACACCAGTGGCTGAGAGTGTATGTAGCTCAGTGGGAGAGCACTTCCTTGAACTTGCAAGGCTCTGGATTTGGTACCCAACACTACACATACATGGAGTAGGGCCAGGGGGGGGTCACATCATTGACAATATATGGATGGATTCTGTTCATACCTAATTCAAAACAAGTGAGTAATAAAAACTAACAGTAATACATAAGCCAAAGCTGGATACAGTGGCCCATCCCTACAGGCTAAGGCAGGAGAGTTGGGATTTGAGGTCAGCTTAGCTACATAATGAGAACATGTCTCAAAAGTAAATAAATAACAAAGAAGAACAAAAAGGTTCAGGTGATCAACAAATAGCCTGCCCTGTGAATGTCTCTTTCTCCTTCAACAGTTTCTTCGGTGCCATTTAAGTCCCTCTGTGAGTGGCAGAGGCAGAAGGATGATTCACACACAGGCGGCGAGGGAAAGGTTAGGTATACATGGCTGGCTCAGAGAAGGGCAGCTTAGAAGCTGAAGAGGCAGCTGATCACCCCTCGCCTGAACTGTAGCACATCTGAGGCACTGGGTCCGCAGGTGCAGGAGACCCTCATGCCAACAGGGGCAGAGGGGCCAGGGGAGGCAGCCAGCCAGAGCTGCCGGTGGGCAGAGGCCCTTCTCACCACTGCTGGAGAGCAATGTGGCAATATAAGTATCCGGTGTCTCACAAACATGTGTGCCCTCTGGCCCAGTAATTTCACTTTTAACAATCTACCTAAAGCAAAAGATCTAAAATACTCCGAAGAGCCAGATGCCAAAGCAGTTGCCACAGATTTATGAAATGAAAACACTTAAATTGTGAAAAAGGCTTGGGAAAAGAAAGAAAGGAAGGAAGGAAGGAAGGAAGGAAGGAAGGAAGGAAGGAAGGAAGGAAGGAAGGAAGGAAGGAAGGAAGGAAGAAAGGAAGGAAGGAAGAAAACAATGCCACAGAAACCATAGTCACATCACCAAAACTCTATGAAAACTGATGCTTCCGACTAGCTCAGGCTGACAGTACCAGGTGGCACAGAGGCAGAAGCATGGGAGTACAAATAGGACCCTAACCAGTTTTCAATACACAGGCTGCCAAGAGTACTTTACAGTATCAATAACTACCGCCTCTGGGCGGCAGGATTATGGATGACATTTTCCCGTCTGCTTCTTCATAATTTCCTGAATTTTCCCAAAGTTGTTCCATGAGCACAATGTTATTTTTATGAACAGGAAAAAAAAGGGAAAGGTGGTAGGAGAGAAGTGGTAAAAATAGACAGTGTGGTTGAGGTAAAGGAATTTATCGTGCCTAATCTGGCTTCTCTTCCTTCCTCCATTAGATTCAACTACACATATTCCAATGCTCCTTTAACTTAACCCCTGTCTACCCTAATAAGAATACAATCTAACTTCTTGTACCAATAGCTACTACTTTTTCCCATATAGATAACACAAGGAATACCAGTTGAATTAATCCATGGAAGGTTAGGCCCAATTAAAATAACTCCTGAAGACCGCTGGCCAGTGATGGAAAATTGAGGGTTTCTTTCTTCCTTTTTTTTTTTTTTTTTTTAAATTGGATCACATAGTTATAAAGCAAAGAACAAGAAGTCTGAAGTTCTTTCAGGAAGGGCCTACGGCCTGACAGTGTGGGATCTTCAAAGGAAGAGAAGCGTCTCAAAGCAGAAAGGGAAAGCTGGATGCACTGGCGGACCATACTGACCATATCTAGGGTGTAAACTAAGGGAAGTAAGCCCCATGAGGCTTGGATTTGAAAGAGCTTTCCACTGAAAACAAGGGGTTCGGGCTAGAGAGATGGCTCAGTGGTTAAGAGTACTGTCTGTTCTTCCAGAGGACCCAAGTTCAATTCCCAGCACCCACATGGCAGCTCACAACTGTCTGTAACCCTAGTTCTAGGGAACTCAACACCCTCATATAGACATACATACAAGCAAAACACCAATGCACATAAAAATAAATTAAAAAAGAAAAAGAAAAGAAGGAGTTCGTAGGACTGGAGATGCTGCTCAGTGGTAGTGTTTTTGCCAAGCATTCTCAAAGCCTTGGGTTTGATCCTGAGCATCACAAATAGCATCATTTAATAGAAGGAATTTTGCCTGGAGTGGTGACATATGCCTATAGTGCCAGTCTTCAGGAAGCTGGATGGAGGGGGGTCATAGGAGCCTCTAAGTTCAAGAACACTTTGGGGAACATAGCGATACACCATCTTCAAAAATAGTCCAAGCTGGGCGGTGGTGGCGCACGCCTTTAATCCCAGCACTCGGGAGGCAGAGCCAGGCGGATCTCTGTGAGTTCGAGGCCAGCCTGGGCTACCAAGTGAGTTCCAGGAAAGGTGCAAAGCTACACAGAGAAACCCTGTCTCGAAAAACCAAAAAAAAAAAAATAAATAAAAAATAGTCCAAGAGTTACTAAGACTCCATCCGGGCCAGACACATGGCTGAAAAGTAAGGGTACTTGCCACCAGGCCTGCCAACCTGCATCCCATCCCCGGATCACACGGTAGAAGGGGATTTCAACATGAACACACACGCACACACATGCACACACCATAAATGTAATCTATAACTTTAAAAAATTAAAATAGCTGGGGGGGGGGAGGCACATGCCTGTAATCACAGCACTCGGGAGGCAGAGGCAGAAGGATCTCTGTGAGTTCAAGGGCAGCCTGGTCTACAAAGAGTTTCAGGATAGCCAGGGCTGTTACACAGAGAAACCTTGTCTTGGAAAAACAAAACAAGAAAAGTAAAAACAAAAACAAAAACCCCAAGTCTTATTTTTCCATATATTTTTAAGATTCATTTTTTATTATTTTTATTTATGTGTATGGGGTGGGGAACATATGTGCACATGAGTGCAGGTGCCCACAGAGACCGGAGACATCAGATCCCCCTGGAGCTAGAGTTAAAGAGTTACAGATGGCTGTAAGATGTCGGATATGGGTGTTGAGAACTGAAATCTGGTCCTCTGTAAGGGCAGTATAAGCTCTTCACCATGGAGCCATCGCTGAAGTCCTTCCAAATATTTAATCACTCAATGAATACCTAAACTATACTGAGCACTTGTTGTGGAATAAACTTTTTGTACACTGTGAAGACACGTCACTCTGATTGGTTTAATAAAGAGCACAACAGCCAATGGCGAGACAGGATTTTGAGGCACAGAGGATGCTGGGAAGAGGAAAGGTGGAGTCGCCAGTGAGACAGAGAGGAGGCAGCATGGGCAGTACAGAGTAAAGGTAACTGAGCCACGGAAAAGAACGTAGACTAAAAGATATGGGTTAATTTAAGTTATAAGCGCTCGTTAGAAACAAGCCTAAGTTTATTGGCCAAGCTTTCATGTCACTATTGGGAAGCCAACAGTCACGAAGAAAAAGTTCAACTATAAGCACTAAGTATATAATCATATTAAACCATTAAACTGTACCACCCTATCAAACAATAGAAGTTAGACATTTGCCTTTTTTAATTTTGCAAACAATGATTTTCAGAATATTGAGTATGTTGAAGCACTACCAGGAAATAAACAGCAGCCAGCACTCACTGATCCCAGAGACCCTTATAAATGTTCATGAAACACGCCGGGCTTGATCCTAGCACTCAGGAGGCAGAGGCAGGAGGAGCTCTGTGAGGTCAAGGCCAGCCTGGGCTACAGAGTGAGTTACAAGAAAGGCTCCAAAGCTACATAGAGAAGTCCTGTCTCAAAAAACAAAAACAAACAAACAAAAAAAGTTTATGAAACACAATTAAGAAATCGCAGAGGGCCAACAAGAAAGCTCATCAGGTACTGGTACCTGATGACCCAAGTTCCAGCCCCAGAACCCACAAGTTGTCCTCTAACTTACACACACAAATAGTAAATAAAATACAATCCTTTTTTTTAGGGTGGGGTTTGAGACAGAATTTCTCTGTGTAACAGCCCTGCCTGTCCTGAAACTCAATTTGTGCGCAACCACCACCCAGCATACAATCTTTTTTTAAAGAAAGCAACTGGAGATGTGAGCAGAAAACTCACCTCACTAGATGTGCTTAGATCATTCAGTTCTACGAGTGCAGGTGCACACATATGTGTATGGGGGGAGGAATAGGCATGTGTGTATAGGTGAGTGTACCCATGCATGCATGTAGGGAGGTCAGAAGTCAACACTAGGTGTCTTCTACCACTCTCCACTTCATTTTTAATTTTTGCAATATTTTATTTTTATTATTTGTATTTATACATGTGTCTGTGTGAACATACACAAGTGTGTTGGTACCTGTGAAAGCCAGAACATTATCAACTCCCTGGGAGCCGGAGTTACAGATGGTTGGGAGCCACCTGACACGGGTGCTGGGGTCCAAACTCAGGTCCTCTGAAAGAGCAGGATGCACTCTTGACCACTGAGCCATTTCTCCAGCCCCCACCTTATGTTCTGAGACAGAGTTTCTCACAGAACTTGGAGCTCAGCAATTGGGCTAGGCTGGCTGGTTATTGAGCCGTCTCTGCTCCAGGAATTAGAGAGCTAAACTCAGATCCTCACACTCGCACGGCAAGGACTTTACCCACTGAGCCACCTCAACAATCCCCTACTTCTACTTTTCCAAAGTTTACTAGACTGGTCATGGTGTCGAACTTTAGACCCCACACTCAGAAAGCAGAGGCAGGTGGATCTCTATGATCTACATAGTACGTTCCAGGACAGCCAGGGCTATATAGACAGATCTTGGGGTGAGGGTGGGGTTTACTAGATGGATGGGTGAGTAGGTGGATGAATAGAATGAATAAATGAACCACTGTATCAATGGCCAATGACTACCCTCTTGAGATTTGCAAAAAAGTGAGTGGTGGGTGACCCACCTGTAATTCCTGCACTAGGGTGCCTGAGGACTGTCAAAAATTGAAGGCCAGCCTAAGCTACCTAGCAGACCCCGTCTCAAACAAACAAACAGAAAAGGGGCAGGTGATATAGGCCAGTGTAGAATAATTCTCTAGCATGTGTGAAGCCTTGGGTTTGGTCCCCAGCACCCATAAACCGGATATAGTAGTCATACCTATAATCCCAGTACTCGGGAGGTAGAGGCAAGAAGATCACTACAAGTTCAGGGCAGCCTGGCCTACACAGTGAATGTGTATGCAGGGCTATTATCTGATGGGTGAGGACAGGGTAGAAATTCAAGCCAAATTCAGAGGAACGCTAGATAAATGTTTCTGTTAGCCCTCACCTGATCATCAGGGTATGTGTCTGACTGACCAGTTCTTTAATGACTTGGGGCTATATAGTCAGAACCTGTCTCAAAGGAAGGGAGGGGGAGGAAGGAGGGGAAAGAGAAAGGCAAGGAGAAGCATGGGAACCTACACATTCACATTTGTGGAGAGCTGTGAGAAAGGACACAAGGCTTGCAAGCAGGTGCTAGAGCTGAAACTGGGCAGAACTTCTCAATCAAAACCTAACTTGAACTTGAACTAACTAGCCAAAATTCCCCATCTAAGTAAGCCCTGCCCACACAGACAAATCTAAAGAGGCAACAGGGTCTCTCCTCCCTCCTATTGATTCTCTGGGAAATGTGGTAAAGTACTCACAATCTAATTCCTACTTCCCCCGCCTCTTTAGACATGGTCTCATGGAGTCTGGACTAGCCTGTACTCCACTAGGGGAGGCTGACCTCAAACTGCTAATCTCCCCACCTCCAACTCCAAAGCGCTAGGATTACAGGTGTGTAGCACCACACCCAGCTGATCCCTACCTCTTTGAAAAGCTTAATTTTGAGAGGCGGAGTCCTTGTCTACCATGGGTCACACACTTGCTAAACTGTAATATGTTACTAAAATAACTTCACAATGGCTCATCCAACAGTTCTGTGCTAGCTGATAGGATTCTACTCTGAACAGATCTAAACACAGGCCTTTCCAGCTCATTCATCACAGACTGCTGAGGCTTCACAGTGACGTTGCCTTGGCTATTTATTTAGCAATGATTTATTATGCAAGGACAAAAGCCCAGGAGACTATATATAATTTTCAGCCTCTGGATGCTATCATAAGTCATCCACAGGACACTCCAACTCTGCCAGTACACCAGTAAGGGAGTCACTCTGCATTAGGAGAGGCCAGGGAACCAGCTGATGGGTGAGGAACAGTCACACAGAGATAGGTACAGCTCAGGCAGAAATCAGAACCAAATTAAAAACTTAGATAAATAGTTCTCTTTCCCTGGCCTCTATCACCAGGATACATATGTATCTAGTTGTAAGATGGTGCATGGTAACTGGTAGCGGGCTGGCCAGTGAAGAAAGATCACCTGGGAGAGCCTCCTTCACAGGAGGATCAAGCCAGTCTGAGAGTATAGCTAGCTGTGTTCCTAGGAGTGCCCTCCATACAGTGACACAAGAAAACTATGTTTGTGGTCATCCCTTTTGGACTTCCTTTGCATCTGTCATGAAGACGGGGCACTGAGCTGGGCAGTTGTGGCACACCCCTTTAGTCAGCACTTGGGAGGCAGAAGCAGGCTGATCTCTGAGTTTGAGGCCAGCCTGGTCTACAGAGCAAGTTCCAGGATAGCCAGGGCTATATAGAGTAACCCTGTCTTGGGAAATAAATAAATAAATAAACAAACAAACAAACAAAAAAGAGGGGGCACTGAGGACTGAGTGAGACTTAAAGGCAACTGGTGGAGGACTGCAGGGCTGAAGCAAGGATGCAAAGCCTAGTGACAAGACTGGTGTGGACAGTGTCGTATAGTTCATCTTCCGACACGGAAATGTTTCATGCTCTCTCACTTTGGAGGCTTGTTTTAATAAAGCAAACATCTTCAACTTTGGTTGGTAGGTATGTGTTGTTGCTTTGCTAATCAAAAGAGCAAAGGTTCAGAGTGTGAAGGCACTGTCTTCTATGAGTTGAGAAGTCTGGGACATGCAGATTCTAATTCCAGCATCCTTCTTTTGTTTGTTTGGTTGGTTGTTTGGTTGGTTGGTTGGTTTGGTTTGGGGTTTTTTGTTTGTTTGTTTGTTTTTATAATTAATTTAATTTTACATATCAGCCATAGATTGCCCTGTCCTCCCTCCTCCCGCCCCCCTCCAGCATCCTTCTAACTGGCTATAGCACTCTCGGAAAATGGGAAAGGGAAAAAGTTATGGAAGACAACCATGAATCTAATGAATAGTGTTCTAAATGATCTTAATGCTCCATTGAAACCTGAGACTCAGGGCCAGAGAGTCTGAGGACCTGAGTTCAATTCCTGGAGCTCAAAAAGGTGGAGAGAACCAACTCCTGCAAGTTGTCCTCTGTCCTCTACACAAGCATGATGTGTATGTATGACCCACCCCCAATACATACTGAGTAGATTTTTTTTTAACTGAGACTGTAAATTCTGTTATGTCTTTCTGAACTCTGGAAATGAATTTGAATAGAACATCTAGAAGACCTTTCTGTGCCCATTAAATTCAACAAGGCTTTGTTGGTTGGTTATGTTTAGTGTACAAAATGTATGGCATTCTCTAACAGAGGGAAAGAATCTATGCTGTTAAATTGGACTACCTCTCCTGCCTCAAAAACTAAATACGCATGGATGGCTTTTTTTTTCTCTTAGCCATAAAGTAATCAGCATGAGATTTTGAAAATATACCAGCCAGAGATGATCTGTGCTCAGTTATGCTGCAGTCTGATGTTATCTCCTGGTCATGACCAATTTCATAATGCAGAGGAGACCTGTAGAATCTGCCTGTCTCCCCGTCTGAACTCGTCCCTACTGCTGTCTACTAAAGCCCTAGACACATGGCCTTGGGTCTGATCTTTGGGTGGTCCTTTCTGGTTCCAAGGTCTTCGCATTTGCCATTGCTTTTGTTTAGAATGCTGTCTTCTTCATCTTTCTTTCTTTTTTCTTTTTTTCAGAGCTGAGGACTGAACCCAGGGCCTTGGGCTTGCCACTGAGCTAAACCCCAACCCCTTCTCCGTCTTTCAAAGCTGGATCTTCCCCATCATCAGCTAAAGTTCCATCTGCTTCCTATAGCCTTTCTGAAGCTGCAGCCTTCTCCATAGTCTCCAGCCCATTCATTTTCTCCTCGGTATTGAGGGGTTTTGTTTGCTGTTTTGCAGGTCTCTTATCTATCTCCATCTATTTGAAAGCAAATTCTAGCTAAATGTGGTTGACCATGCCTTTAATCCCAGCACTGGGGGCAAACTGATCTCTGAGTTCAAGGCTAACCTAGTCTACATACCAAGACCTTGTTTCAAAATAAAGAAATGAAAGTAAGTTCCGGTTACAGGTGGGGTTTTGTCTGTTTGTTTGTTGTGTGTGTGTCTCTTTTTCAGTAGTGTATTCCAAAGCTAGAATCCATCGAACAACCTGCATGAATGAGTGAATGGGTATGGGGAAGATTCCACTCTTAGCAGAAATGTCTTAGGTACCTTTTATAATTTCAGAGCCTCTTGTGAATGAAGACCATTTCTTCTTGTTTTCAAAGCATTGGCTTTGTCCTCTTTTATGCCATGCACCAAAACACACCAGCCAGGCTGATGCTTGGAAAACGAACCAGCAAGCACTTCTGGCCCAGAGACAACTGGTCTGGGCGCCTCTGGCTTGAGCCAGATCTATGACTTTCTAGGGAGTTGGCACCAAAGTCAGAATGTTAAAATAAACATCTTTGATGCTGAAAGTGGAATATTGGTGCTCTGACTCTGCAAAGGCCAGTTCTAATTGGCCTTAGCACCTCACAAAAGGCTCAAGCAAAGGAGTAACCCCAACACAAGGAGACCAAAATGAACTTAGTCACCCTTCAGCAGTCACCTCTAGATTGTGTAGGGATGGGACTGTCATCCCTAATGAATGGCACCCAAAAGCTGGTTTCAATCTCTTCTCTTTCTTATATTTACTAGTGACTCTGTTCCCACTTTCTAAAGGGCACACGCATGAGCTCATCTGCTTCATTAAACTCTTCTTTAAAGGCAAAAGTCAGGCTCTGAGTCCTTGTGAAGAGTCTGCAGTAAAACACACCCTTCACAAACGCATGTGCTGACAGTCTTAGGAATGAGGACTTAGGGCAAAATGTTTTCTCTTTGACACATTTCAATTGTAAAGTCCTAAACTGAGGATACATCCTCAATGGTAGGATACTTGCCTAGTATACATGATGTCCTGGGCTGGAGGCATGCAAATAAGCTATCCCTTCTACGTAGTACACTGAGTAATGCCAAGTGCAAATCCTTTTGTTTTGGGTGGTAGATAAGAGTTTGGAGGGTGGGGTTCTGATTTTGTTTGTTTCTCTGTTTGCGACAAGGTCTATGAAACTCAAACTGGCCTTGAATTTGATTCAAACCCATGATCCTCTCTCTGCCTTAGCCTCCCAAGAGCTGGGATTATAAGCATGTGTCACTATACACAGCTACAAATGTGTAGGAACATTTTTCATATTTTCCATAGAATTTAAGTGAACCTCCGAAGAAAAGATTACATGGGGGGGAGGACCTAAAACAACAACAAAAACCTGTTCCATCATCAGTATAACAAAAATTAGTTACAAAAAACAATGAAAATTTAGGCCAGGTGAGGGGCTCCATATAATCCCAGCATGCCAGAGAAGACAGGAAGACAGTGAATTGGAGACCAAAGGGGACTACATAGGACCCTGCCTCAAAAAAATAAAAATAATAATATGGGGTTGGAGAGACAGCTCAGTGGTTAAGAGCACAGGATGCTTTTCCAGGGAACCAGGGTTTGATTCCCAACACCTATAAGGCTGCTGCCTCACAACAGTTCCAGGGGAACTGATGTCTTCTTCTAGCCTCCAGGGGCATCAGCCGCGGGTGGTGCAGAGGCAACCATGCCAACAAAGCACCCATACACATTAATTAGTGAATTTGAAAATAATGTGAAAAGTAGAAAGGAAAAGGCCATGTGTGGTAGCACACACCTATAATCCAACACATGAGAAACTGAAGCAGGAAAGATACCAAATTTAAGGCCCCTGTGGGCAGCTACACACTGAGTTCCTGGCCAGCCTGAGCTACAGAGAGAATCTGGGGGAAACAAAACGAAACAAAAGGATTGAGGACATACTCAGTGGTGCAAATACTGGGGTAACAATTGTGTTCAATCCCCAGTACTCAGTAAATGAACATTTTGAGACAGCCCAAAGCAAAGGCCAATGTTTTTTTATAAGTCTCTTGTTTAAAAAAAAATTAAAAATAAGTAAAATAAAATGAATTGTAATGAAAATCTATCCTGAATGACTTTCATTGCCCAATGAGGTGGTTCATGCCTAAAATCCCAGCACCCGGGGGTCTGAGGCAAGAGGGTCACCAAGAGTTGCAGACCAGCTTGGACTACAGAGTATTACACCGAGGAACTTTAAGGCACTTGAAATAGTAGCAAACTGGTATTTTCTTGCACGAAAGCATAACACACAGCTTGTGTCTGCCCATCCAGAACCAATGGCACTTTCGGTCAAGAGCTCTTCCCAGGGTGTAAAATGCACAAAAGGGGGACTAGCCAGTCTTACTCATCTTACTGACTCTAGCACCGGATGAGAATGATGACGACACTTCTTACCTATTTCTTAAGTGCCAAACACTGCAGGGGCAGCATTACACATAGCAGTTAATCTTCGCAACACTCCAAACTGGTGAGGTGAGTGCTACTGTCATCCCATTGTATGAGGAAATCCAAGCACAAAGAGGTTTAGCCAGTCAGGATCCCAGCACTGCCCCACTACTAAACAGCAGAGGGCTCAAACCAGGCAGAGCTGAAGCCCTTACCAAGAACCAGTGGCCGGCGACTGAACACGCTGAAATAACAATTTACAAATATTTTGGCCAAAAGCGATCCTAGTCATGTGTAGCTTTTAAATACACACAGAATGTAGCTAGCTAGTCTTTGTTCCAGCCATCCAACTAGCTTGAAGGTACCATTAGGCACAGGAAACAGACTATAAGTAATGGGAGAAAGGGGGAAAGTCTATTTAAAACAAACAAACAAAAAAATCCTAATACTTTAGAGTGTTCTACCAAAAGAACAGAGAACCTTGGGCTATGTGTCTCAAAAAAAAGGGGGGGGGGGCGGGGAAAGAAAGAACGAAAAAGAAAAAATCAAAGCAGGTAGGACAAAGACAGACAAGGTGAGCTGCTGACCAAAGCCTGTCGCTCCGCTCGAGAGCTCTTCTGCAGTGACGCTCCCGCACTCGCTCGCTCGCTTGCTCGCTGGCTCGAAGCACTGCAGTGTTGCCGGCCGGCGGGCGTCAAGTCTCAGCCCCTGGAAGCCATGCTGCGAAAGGACCCAGCAAGCACACAGGAAGAGAGCTCCTGTTCTCTCCACTATTCTGCTCGCCCCTGGGTCCTGCTCTGGGAAGTTGGAGTTAACAGAGGGTCTGGAGAGGAGCCAGCTTCACTTACTGTTGGACAGAGTGCAGTAGCTTAGTCCATAAATGAAGTTTACTTTAGCTTCTTAGTCCTTGGAATGGGTCACTGTAGGAAGAGGGGGGGTCATAAATAGTTCTCTGATACACAGAAAATGCCTATGGCCTAACCTCTTCCTACCAACCCAGGTATTGTCGGAATTATCTGGGTCTGATTTTTGTACACCATTAGAAGAAACACTCAGACTATTCAGTGACATAAAGGAGGAAAGGAAACAGAAAGAAAAAAAAACATACACCTTTAAAAGAGCAGGGGGAATGACCGACTGTAGAAGGAGACGAGGAGGAAAACCATTGTTTGCCTCCATTTGACCTGACTGCAGAAGATTTACACCGCGGGACACACGGAGAAAAGTCCATCTCCCTGAATAACAGACGCAGCAGCTCCCGCAACTTCTAGTACCTAGGCACCTTCCCTGCCATTATATAACCAAACCGAGGCCTTAATAGGCCATCCTACTGCATGTCAGCAGCTGCTGGGCACATCTCAGCTGTCAGTGTTGAAGGACCCCTTCCAAAATGAATTCAGATAAGCAGGGAGCAGGCCAAAATATGCCCGTGGTTCACCCTGAGCACGTGACAGCTCCTTGTGAACTGAGCTTCACTCATGTCGTCGGAGTCATTTAAGTAGCAAAAAGATAGGGAGGGCGCTTGGGACTGGAGCTAGGAAACTGCACACTGCTACAGAAGCACCAACAAGTGCTGGTGTGGTCTCTTCCACACATGCAACTCATTGTCCCAGCCTTTTCAGCCTCACTCAAGTCTGAATATTTCCATACATAGGAATTGCATAACTGCACGCCACAAACGATCAAAGATAAAAACCAATATAAACAGTGACACCCATCTATAAACAAGCCAATGCTGTAAAGGCTGCAGTCCTAAAGGATAGCAAGGTCTCAGAGAAAAACTACACAGACACACACACACACACACACACACACACACACACACACACACACACACACACACACAAGCAGCCAGACCAACCATAATTAGGCACTGGCTTTGCTGACTACTGAAGACAGAAATGTCCCTTTTATATATAAAGCCAAGAATCAACTGTTTGCAATTACATTTACAAGACACTCAACCCAGCCTGTCATAGATTTTTTTAAAATCAATATTTTGGTATATCTAAGAGCTGGAAGATTCAAAATTGTTTAAATCATAGAAAACAGAGCCAGACAACCAATTATGTTTGCAGAGTCCATTTCCCAGAGGTCAGAGCAAAATAATCACAGAAGCAGAGGGGGAAGGAGGGGAACAAGGACCAGGCCTGTTGTTTGTAAACACAAGTTTGGCTTGGTCAACAGTAAACAGGGCTCCACACCCTGCAGGGGGTAAGGAGATGCAGCCTTGGAAACTACAGCTGCGGGTCTGAGGGTTTGCAACAGGAGAGACACACTTGAGTCTGTCACTTGGCTCTGAAGACTTGAGGCCCTCTGGTAAAAACTGACAAAAAAGGCTTGAAGGGGTCCCACCAGAGGAAGTGAAACTGACCAATCACTCCTCCACAGCCACCCACCCAGCCACCCTAGGAAGAAGGGCCCCTTGTAGTCTTTGACAGAGAGAGACGGGAGGGAAGGAACTTCAGGTTGCAAACAAGCAGGAGACAAGGCCCAGATAGGGAGTGACTGCCATAAAGGCCAAAACAAGGTAGGCAAAGATAACCAGAGGCTAGGGTGAGGAGGTGCTAGGGTGAGGAGGTGAGGGGAACTGGTGTGTCTTGGGTAGGAAGCTGCAGAAGCTGTAAAGGTTTTTCATTAGCCAGGCTGAAGAAAAACTCAAGCTACTGTTCTAAATATAATGAATGACTACATTAAAAGTATCCATTCAAGTGAGGTATTGAGCAAAAGAATAATTGGGAATTCAAACGGGCTTTGTGGATTCCATCAAAACTAAAAGATTCGATACTCTCAATGAAGAAGGCTATGTAAAAATGCTACCTCCATTTCCTTAAAAAATATATCTTACGTATATACATACACGGCTTCCTAATTGACCTTGGCCAATTTCACTACTACGGCTCCTCAAATCCCTTGGGAACCAAAGGGCCCAAATGAGTGTAATTCTTTAGTGTGAATCCCACGGTTCCTTTCCCTACTGAAAAGCCCACCCTGGGCTCTACAAAGCCCACAATTCCAGACCCTCTGACAACTAAAAATAACCAGCAAACCATCTATCCTAAACTGTTTAACCCTTGGTTAGCTAGTGCCACCAGAAGCCCGGCGACCCTTGGGACATCTGTTCTTGGGTCCCTTCCATTTTTCCCCTTATTTCCCCCCGTTTTCTTCGCTGCCTCCTCCAGTAATTAAGTGTGCTCCTCAGGCTTCCAACTGACACCATCTATCAGTCTTAAAAAAAAAAAAAAATCAAACGTGAATTCCTATCTCTGCCATAGGTGCCAGGTCCTTCTTATCCTGCACCCACCGCACACCCTCAGTCCGTGCCCCAGCCGTCCCGCAGTCCCTGGGAAGCCCGAGGTGGCCAGTTTGAGAGTCTTCCCCCATCCTACGGTCCACATTTCATATGCCCCTGCCCTCATTCTCAGATGGTTTCCTAATTGCTGGTTCCGGAGTCTTCCTGGCGTGCAGTCCGCGGGCCCCCTGAGAGTTCCAACGCCTCTTTTCAGTCACCCCCACCTAGCACCCGGCGCACAGCCCTGAGGACCCCTTAGGTGCCCAGCTGCTCAGTGCCCCCGGCCCCCTCCGCTGTGAGGTCCCTGCCTTCTCCTGCCGCCACCGCTGCTGACCCTGACCCGAGCCCCCGGGATTCGCGTACTCCCTTGGTCCGGCCGCCCTGCAACGCCCCCCCCCCCCCCCCGCCAGCCCGCCCGCCCGGGTAGCGCAGCCCGCAGCCGCGCGGTCCCCGGAGCCACTACCTTGGCCTTGGTGACGAGGTGCGTGGCCCGCTTGACCACAGCGAAGTTGCCCTTGCCGATGGTGCGGTCGATCTCGTAGTAGCCGATGCGAGCTGGCATCGGCCCGCGGGAGGCCGGGGCTTCGGGACTCGGCTGGCCGGCGGCCGGGGGCACAGCGGCGGGGGCTGCAGGGGGCCCCGCGGCGGGCGGAGGCAGCAGGCGGCCGGCCGGCCCGGCTCCCCCTGCTCCGGCCACGGCAACCCCGCCAGCTCCGCTCGCCGCCGCCGCCGCCATCTTGTTGTGCAGTGAAACCTCCGGGGCCGCGGGGAGCCGGCCGGGGGGGAGGGGGCGCGGGGGGGCCGAAAGAGGGGGGTTGCCGACAGACGTCACTCCGGGAGGCGGGGCTCCCGCGCCGCCGGGCGCCCGGCGCCATGGCAACCGCGCGTCACGTGCGGACGCGCGTCACTGCCCGGAGCCATGGCAACCGTGACCTCACCGGGCGAACTCGACCTTCCCGCGTGGGTCCCTGTTCCTGAGGCGCCGGCTCCCGAGTGCCCCCCTCTGGGGAGCAGGCAGTGAAAACGTCTAGGGTCTGCAGCAACTTCTAAGCTTCCGCCGCGCCTAGTGAGGTAGGGATACGCGATGAGACACCCCAGAACCAGACCCCCCCCCCCCCGCCCAGCGGCCCCTGGTTCGCTGATGGGATCCCTGCTCTGACCCGTGTCCCAGTTCAGCCACCACCAAACCTCCCTTAAAAGGATTTCCTCATCACCAAAAATACCAGCCTTGTCCCACTTTAGCCCTGGAGGCCACGGAGGCAGGAATAGCTACAGTATTTAAGTAACTGTAACCAAGTTGGTAGCAAGGCAAGGGAATTGTTCAGCAAAACTCTTACAAAACCCAGCTCACCTTGGACAATCAATCTAATAGTCTTCGAACACGGAAGAATGGGGAAGTTAGAGTTTGCATATTCAAGTGCGATAAACCTAGCCCAAACGCGCATTCCAGTCATTAGGTGGGTGAGGGCCAGAAAAGGTACGTCATTTTCTTTCCTGCACCTCCCTCCCCACCCCCCACCACCTCCCACCCCGTCCCGGAACAGTTCTATAGCCAGTGTTTGTCAGAATTTCTGACTCCTTTTCTGTCGTTGGGTTAGTACTGGTGAAGTGCTGATGCGCGTTGCCTCAAGAGCCATGTCGTGTTTAAAGATGAGCAATCTGTTAAGCAAAATAAGTAAATAATATAAATTCCATCCCTACTAATGAGTTTCCAAGGACATTAAAGGTGATCAAATTAATAACCCCAGCAATAAAACTCATATCCCTCTTTCTTCCCTCCAGTTATCTGACATTCCACATCCTGGGCTGTTCCCAAGCCTCCCGCTCCTCCGTCCTTATTAAGTAGATTGATGTAGCTGCCCCTGGTGGGGATAGGAAATTGGGCTGTAAAGGAAAGATAGCCTTTGGCCTGTTAGGAAAGGAAAAGAGAAGGCTGTGAACATTCCTGTTAAAGCGTATCCCGAACATCCAGTGCTGATCTACCCACGCCTACCCACACTCCCTCCATGGCACAGAAGTGTTACCAGGTCACTGCCTGTGCAGTATTAAAAACTGGCATCCAGGTCACCCGGTATGTGAGAAGGGAAATTCGGACTTACTCTCTCCGACCAGAGGACATTTCCTAATGCTCTGATTCCCCCATCTGACATGAGTAATGGCTGGGACTAGGATGGGACAGAGGGGTCATCCCACAATTGCCTTGGATCAGTTCCCTGGTGGCTGTTTCAAATTGCCAACACAATTAACACTAATTGGCTCCTTTACCAGCAAATAAGGACAGGGATTTAGTAGACCTTGCTTCTTAGCCCCTGAAACCTATTCATCAAGTGAGATCACGCAATCCCAGATGAATGGTGGGGTGTGGCCAGCCACCCTTGCCACTTCATGGCCCTTACCTGCCTCTAGTGAAGCAAATAACTGGAGCTGGCGCTAGAATGAGTTTACCATCTCCTTGGGGGTGGGGGCAGCTCTGCTGGTGAAGCAAAGATAAACAGTCTTTCTCTCTTGAAGCCTTAGAATTAGTACTGAAACCATTCTTGTCCATGGCTATGCACTGGATGTGTAGACCAGGCTGGCCTCAAACTCATAGAAATCACCTGCCTCTTCCTCCCGAGTGCTGGAATTAAAGGCCTTTGGCCACCGTGCCCAGCTGAGCACGGTCTCAGTCTGAAGCAAACTTCAGACTCCCTGTGTAACCAAGGACAGTCTTGAATGTGTGATCCTCCTGCTTCCACCTCCCAAGTGTTGGGATTACAGCTGTGTAGCTATTTGACTGTTCTGTGTGGTGCTGGGGATCGAACTCAGGGCTTTGTGCATGCTTTACCATGCAGTCTTACGAACTGAGCTGCATCCCCAGCCTATTCATATTCTAATTCTTTTACTCTTCCCACCCTCCCACCCCTGCCACCCCATCTCACCTCCACTCCCCCCACCCCTGCCCCCACCAAGAAAGCACTGAGGAGGACCTAGAAAAATGGGGCATTGCTTTAGTTTCCAAAGAGACCTACCTTGCTGGTTCCCTAGCAGGGAGGGTAGGATAGCCAGACACTGTGTCATGGATGTTTCCTTGCCTTTATGGAATGGGGCCAGAAAGTGGGTGAGAAGAAAACAGAAATACTGAAGTCGTCAGCAAATTCACAAAAGGTGACCAAAGAAAAAGAAAAATTGTTCAGATGAAGACTATTGAGTAGCAAAGACTGAGTTAACATTGGGAAGTAAATCACATTAACACCAACAATTGGGAGACTAGGGGTATTGTGTGGTAGAATACATGCTTGGCATGCTCCGAGACCTGCGTTCAGCCCCTAGCACCACAAAAGAGTAATATTAATAGCAACAATTTGCCAGGCACTATATTGCACAGTATACACATCTGAAATCACTTAAGACTCCCAAGTGGGGTGGTGGCAGTACGTGCCTTTGATCCCGTCACTCAGGAGACAGAAGCAGGTGGATCTCTGAGTTCTAGGCTAGCCTGAGTGAGTTCCAGGACAGCCAGGACTACACAGAGAAACCCTGCCTCAAGAAAGAAAGAAAAAAAAAAAGACAACAACCTCTAGAGAGACATTATATTATTATCTGAATTCTGCAGATAAGGAAAATGAGAAATGGAGGGATTGGAGGAATCAGTGAATTGTGAAAGATCACAGAGCAAGTAAGAAAGTGATAGAAGTGGAAGTCTGGAGCCTCTTTCCCCAGTTGTTACAATCCTTAGGAAGGAAGAAGCCAGAAGGAAAAGTGTCTTTCTTAAGTCAGGGGACTGACCTAGCATTCAACCTAGTAGTTTCCATTTGGAATGCACCCCAAAAGCTCATATGCTAAAGGCTTGGTCCCCAGCTTGACATTATTGGGAAGTTGTAGAAACTTTATTAAGTGATGGGACCTGGCAAGAGGACTTTAGATGACTGCGGAGCGTGTCTTTAGAAGGAATTGTGGGATTAGGAAATTGGCCTCCCTCTCTCTGTTTTGCTTCCTAGCCTGAAGTGAACAGTGTTGCTCTGCCGTGTGCTCCCATGAGCCGTGATGCAGGCCCCGTAGAAACAGGGCCAAAGGAAACCTTTTCTCTCCAGAAGTTGAGTGTTCTGTGTATTTGTTATAGTAATTGAACATTGATAAAAACAGCAGCTGAGAAGGGAAGGTTGAGGGTTCTTAGAAGCAAGACAGGGCCATCTGAAGTATCTGAGCAGCGGACAACACAGCTCAATGAAGGGCCTGTGATAGTTTTGCTTATAAAACACCTCCCAGGAGACTTGCTCTTCATTAGGAAAGAACATCACTGCCCTCATGAATTGTCCCAGTAAGGGTATCCCTGCTCTTTGCGGAGGACTGACTTGGGTTGCTGACATCTCAGAGACATGGATGGCATTTAGTAGTAGGGCAAAGAGATGGCCACAATCGGTCACTATATCCAACTACTTATTCTCTGAAAACTCAAAGGTGCATTCAAGGACCAAAATGAACCTTGCTCCAGTGTGATATCATTCTGTCTGGTTGCCAAAACCTGAAAAGCCCAAACCAAGGCATTCTTGATGGAGATGATAGAACAGAAACGTGAGATGGCTCATCGGCTCACCAGGTGAAGAGTTCATGGCATGATAACCTCGTGACCTGAGGTTAGCGACCCATATACATGAGCCAGATGAGGTGTCTTGAGCCTGCAATCCAGCCCTCCTATAGTGAACTAATAGAGGCAGGAGAACCATCTGGAAGCTCAAGAGACAGTGAACTTGGAGGACAGACTATGACAGGAGCAAGCCTCAGCAGGGTGAAAGGCAGGGTGAAACTGCCTCCTCTAAGTTGTCCTCTGACCTCTACCCTGTGCCGTGGTATGTTTATATATACATATGCTGCTGAGCATGCAGGAATGCACATGCGCAAGTATATACACATACATAATAATGATAATAAAATCATAAAAGGGGGACCATGGCGATGGCTCGGGGTAAAGGTGCTTACTGCCAAGCTTGGTGATCTCCATCTGATCCCTGGGATCCTTATGGTGGAAGGAGAGAGCCAATTCTTCCTACAAGTTGTAGTGACCTCCACATGTACCATGGCATGCACAGGGGAGACACACACACACACACACACACACACACACACACACACACACACACACACACACACACAAATAAATTAACAAATGTAATTGAAAAAATTGGGGGCTGGGAATATAACTCTGTAGTCGAGTGCTTGTCTAGCATATATGAGACCCTAAGTTCAAGTCATAGCATCTTGAAAAGAAAAGAAAAGACATTCATGTTTCTGTAAGTGGTACAAAATCTTAGGACCTGTGCCAGGTGTAGTCCATAATCTGAGCACCTGGGGAGCTGAGACAGGAAGGTTGCCACATGTTCAGGGCCAGCCTATATTAAATAGTAAGACCCTGAAGAAATGAAAAAAATACAATTTTAAAAATTTTATGCATATGAGTATCTTGCCTGCAAGTATGTGTATATATCCCACGTGCCTGCACTAGCAAAGGGCATTGGGTCCCCCGGAACCAGGGTTACAGATGGTCATGCGTCACCACCATGTGAGCACTAGGAGCCAAACTCAGACCCTCTGCAAGAGCTGAGCCAACTGTTGGCTTGTTTGTTGTTGACAAGGTCTCACAATGTAGCCCAGATTGGCCTGGAATTCAGTATAAACCAGACTGGCCCCACACTCACAGTTTGACTGCTTCTGCCTCTGAGCACTGGGCTTAAAGGCTAATCACCGCACTTAGCATGCTTGGCCATTGTGAAAGGTCCACTTAGCCTCTATGCAAGGCATTTTACCAGAAACTGGAAAGAAAACTGTATCCTCGCCATATTACCTCATGGATTTTCACAGCTCCTAGACCTTAGGGAGGGTCCAGTCGCTGAACATCTCTGGAAGTAGCTGACATAAGGACAGGTAGTTGACATGTATACTTTATTCAGAAAATCCATATATCAAACACATTTTGTTGTATGTTTAGGAACTTACTACCCTGGCTAAAAAAAAAGTTTTATAGCATAAATATTTGAGAGTTGATTGAATGAGGAAACCTCAGCATAAGGTACATACATGTTTGTGGGAAAAAGTGGTCCTAGGTGATTTTTTTTTCTCTACCAAATACTCCATAATATTCTGTGTAACCAAACTTGGGAGCTAGAGAGTGTACCTCGGTGAAGATACTGCTTTTTCATGTGTAAGGACCTAAATCTGTAGACCCACAGCACTACAAGAACAACCACTAACAAGGAATCCCCCAAAGGTTGCTTTATTTATTTATTAGAGGAAGAGACTGAGCCTGGATACTGATACAGTCGCATGTGAACTTAGAAAACCAGTAGGGCACAGTGTCCCAGCCCTGTGAGCACACCAGTTCTGAGAGTTGAAGCAGGACTGCTTGAACCTTGGGTAGGACATGAAGAACAGGCAGACCTTGGTGGCGGCGGCGCACACCTTTAATCCCAGCACTCAGGAGGCAGAGGCAGGTGGATCACTGAGTTTGAGGCCAGCCTGGTCTACAGAGCAAGTTCTAGGACAACCAGGGCTACACAGAGAAACCCTGTCTCAAAAAAACAAACAAACAAACAACCTTTTTATCCTTTGTGTTTCTCCTCTTTTGCCCAAATGAAAAGTGTACTACTTAACAATACTTAATGTTTTTTATTTTGTTTTGGACTTTGTGTGTGTGTGTGTGTGTGTGTGTGTGTGTGTGTGTGTGTGTGTGTGTGTGTGTGTGTGTTTTCAAATAAGGTCTCACTATGTAGCCCTGGCTGACCTGGAACTGGCTTTGTAGACCAGGCTGACCTTTAACTTACAAAGATCCTTCTACCTCTGCTTCCAGAGTGCTAGGGTTAAAAGCATGCACTTTTAACCCAGAGCTTGTTTTTGGCTTTTTAAGATAGGGTAGGGTGTCTTGGTATATACCTGAGGCTAGCCTCAAAATTACTATCCTCCTGATATCAGGAGTACAAGCTTGTACCACCAATCCTGGCAAGATTTTGACATTTTGGTTTCACTTTATTCATTTATTTGTTTGTTTGTTTGTTTATTGTGTGTGTACATTTATGCGTGGAGGCCAAGGGGCATTGTTAGGTATCTTCCTGAATCTCTCCCTCTGCTTTATTGTGTGAGACAGGGTTTCTTGCCGAACCTGGAGCTTGCTGATTGAGCTAGACTGGCTGACCCACAAGCTATGGGCATCCTCCTTGTCTCTACTGCCCCAGAATTAGGATTACACTATGCACTGCCAAATGGGCTCTATAGGATCTATAGGATCTATAAGCTCTATAGGATCACACTCAGGCCTGGTTGGTATCCTTGCATATCAAGTACTTTGCTGAACGAGCCATGTTCCCAGTCCTTTTGGAAGGTTTGGTTGGTTGGCTATGTAACCAAGATGACTTTAACCTTCTAATCCTCTTGCCTCTACCTTCCAAGTGCTGGGAATATAGGTGTGTGCCGCCATGCCCAGCTAGAATCTTTCCCGTATTTAGATCCTCTCCCTTAAATATAAAAGCATACCTAAGATTCTAGGAAATCAGAACATTTTACAGAAAATAAAGGCATACTTGGAAGTTTTCCTTTGTTTCTTTGGGTCTGCACCTAGTTCTCTTCACCTCTCTTCTAGCCAGAGCGTCTCCAGTGTGCAGTACCTGTCTTGGGAATTGCCTCTGGGTCCTAAGTGTTCCTGTTCAAACCTTCGCCTGTTTCCCCAACTAAGACTGACGCTCGGCTTCTTGCACTGAGCAGCTGTTACCCAGGTTTTCTACCAGCATTTCCAGCTGATGATCAAGCACATTTTCTGCTGCTGGGACCTGCTTCCATAGGAGCTGAACTATGTCTCTTTGCTTCATTTCAGGGCCCCAATAAAACTTGAAAACCAAAAGAACCCTCTCCCTTGTCTGCAGAGACACCTGCTGGTGGAAGCCTAAAGTACATGTCACCCTTTTCTGTTTTACTAGAACCCTCTAGTTCTTTTTGTTTAAACTTAGGCAATTGAAAACCACAAGCCCCCATCAGGAGCCAGAAAGTTGGAATCCAACTGAAGGTGGCTGCAGGAAGCAGAATTTCTTTATGGTCAAAAAGAAAGTGCAGTGGAGATTAGGGAGATGGATAATGGGTTGAGTGCTTAGCACACAAGCATAAGAACTTGAATTCAGGGAGCATAGGGTTCACCCCTTTAATCCCAGCACTCAGGAGGGGGAGGCAGCCAAATTGTGAGTTTGAGCCTGTGGAGGCCAGAAGAGGGCATCAGATTTCCTGGAGCTGGAAATTACAAGCAGTTGTTACAAGCAGTTGTGATATGGATGATGGGAACAGACTTGGCTCTCTGAAAGAGCAGTGTGCACTCTTCACCGAGGAAACGTCTCTCCAGCACTTCCTGTTTCTTTTAGCTCCTTATTCCTACTCACTCTGTAGCTTGGGCTGTCTGATCCTTCCTCTACCTCTCTAGTGCTGGGTTACAAGTGTGAGCCATCTCCCCCAACCCCCCCCCCCCACCCCTGCTTCTTTTTATTCCTTAGTAAGTTTCTATTATTGAGGGTGTTTTTGTTTTTTGTTTGGTTGGTTGGTTTTTGGTTTTTCGACATGGGGTTTCCCTATGTAACTTTGTGCCTTTCCTGGAACTCACTCTGCAGCCCAGGCTGGCCTCGAACTCAGAGAGATCTGCCTGGCTCTGCCTCCCGAGTGCTGAGATTAAAGGCGTGCACCACTACCACCTGACTATTTTTGAGTTTTGTTGTTGTTTTGTCTTATTAGGCCTGGAGCCCTGGGTTTTATAGGTGTTAGGCAATAGTTCTGCCACAGAGCTACATTTTCAGTCCAATTGAATTCAATTTTAAGTTAAACTAAAGGTGCAAGCTGGTGAGATTGCTTAGGATGAAGGCTTCAACCGCCAAGTCAGAGGACCTAAGGAATTTCCCCTGGGATCTGTGTGGTAGAAGGAGAGAACCTACTCTGAAAGTTGTCCCCTGACTTCCACATATGCAAACAGTAGATGCAAGAATGCATCAAAAAAGGAAAAAAACTGTATGGGACTTGGTGGCAAGTGCCTTTAATCCCAGCGCTCAGAGGCAGAGGCAAGTGGATCTCTGTGAGTTCAAGACCAGCCTGATCAACATAATGAGTTCCAGGTCAGTCAGAGCTACATAGTGAGATGCTGTCTCAAATAAACAAAACAAAGGCTGAAGAGATGGCTCAGTGGTTAAGAGCACTGGTTGTTCTCCAAGAGAACCAGGATTCAATTCCAGCACCCACGTGACAGCTCACAACTGCCTGTAAGTCCATTTTTAGGGCATCTGAGACAAGACACACATGCAGGCAGAACATCAATGCACATAAAAACAAGTAAACCATTAAAGAAAAAAGTACTCCTTAAAAAAAAAAAGAATACTGCAAGGCAGAGTGGTGGTAGTACACACCTTTAATCCCAGCACTCGGGAGATAGAGGCAGGTGGATCTCTGTGAGTTTGAGGCTAGCCTGGTCTATAGAGTGAGTTCCAGGACAGCCAAGTCTACACAAAGAAACCCTGTCTCGAAAAATCAAAAAAAAAAAATATTGTAAGGGTAGGTTATGCTGAGATTCATAATTGAGCCCCATGCTGAGGGTGCTCTAGAATCCTATAGGCCTCCCCTAGCTTGACATCCCTGAAAGGGTAGAGCCATATTGCAAAGCACTTAGATCATAGAAACCCCAGGTAGGTATCAAATACACAGTCCTCAGGTTTATTATTCCTATTATTATTACTAATTATTATTATCATTTTATTATTGGAGACAGGGTTTCTCTGTGTAGCCCTGGCTGTCCTGGAACTCACTCTGTAGCCCAGGCTGGCCTTCAACTCACAGAGATCCACCTGCCTCTGCCTCCTGAGTGCTGGGATTGAAGGTATGCACCACCACCACCACCCTATTGCCCTCAGATTTGAAACCAACCTTAAAAACTGAGATTTTCTCTACTGACTTCCAAACACCAAGTATTCGTGAACTCCTTGTCTGGTGTCGTCCACAGTGTCCGCGCATCTCACTGTCCTTCCTCTGCAGCTAGGCCCCAGCCTTCTTCCTCGGCTTTCAGCTCCCATCTGCCTGCTGCCTTCCTCCTTCCCAGCCAGCTGCAGGCTCCCTAGCAAAGCGGGTTTTCATGTCTTACTCCTGAACTTGCACTGTTTGCCTCTCTTCAAGGTATAATCATTCACTGGTTTTCCTTTCTCATTAGCCTAAGCATTTTGTTACTTCAGAACCAGATTAACTAGGTTCAAATCCTGGCTCCACAATTCATTAGCTGTGTGAGCTTGAGAAAATTAGCTAACTTCCCTGGGCCTCAGGCTTAACTATAAAATAGAAACCTTAACAGCAATCTTTCCATAGGATTGTTGGGAAGATTAAATAAATTACCGTTACCGTTGCCAAAAGTCAAAATTATGAAATAAATACTTTATCTTTTGCATGTATGTGCCCGCATGTGGAGGCCATAGGCTGTCACTGGGCTTCCTCCTCAGCTGCTCTCTACCCTGCATTTTAACATATGGAGACAAGGACCCAGTTCATATAGCCATCTTGGGCAGGAGATTCGCAGGCTCAGCATCCCGAGCACTGGGATCAAAGGCAGGTACCATGTCCACCCCACATTTACAGGGGTCTGGTGATTCCAACTCTAGTTCTCACACTTGCCTGACAAGTACTTTACCAACTCAGCCACCTCCTCAGCCCCAACAAATATCTTTTAAAAATTAAAACATTGCCAGGCGGTGGTGGCGCACGCCTTTAATCCCAGCACTCGGGAGGCAGAGGCAGGCGGATCTCTGTGAGTTCGAGGCCAGCCTGGTCTACAGCGCGAGATCCAGGAAAGGCGCAAAGCTACACAGAGAAACCCTGTCTCGAAAAACCAAAAAAAAAAAAAAAAAGAAAAAAAAAAGAAATTAAAACATTGTTTTAAAATCTTAAACACTTGGGGCTGGAGAGATGGCTCAGCGGTTAAGAGCACTGACTGTTCTTCCAGAGGTCCTGAGTTCAATCCCAGCAACCACATGGTGGCTCACAACCATCTGTAATGAGATCTGGCGCCCTCTTCTGACCTGCAGGCAGACATGTAGACAGAATACTGTATACATAATAAATAAATAAATTTTAAAAAAATTCTTAAACACTTTTATTTTATTTATTTATTTTGGTTTTCCAAGACAGGGTTTTTCTGTGTGATTTTGGTGCCTGTCCTAAATCTTGCCCTGTAGACCAGGCTGACCTCGAACTCACAGCGATCCATCCGCCTGGCTCTGCCTCCCGAGTGCTGGGATCAAAGGCGTGTGCCACCATCACCCTGCAACACTTATTTTCAGTGTGTGTGTGTGTGTGTGTGTGTGTGTGTGTGTGTGTGTGTGTGTATGCTTGTCTGGCTCTCTGGCTGTCAGTCAGTCTGTAGGTCAGAGGACAACTTTGTGTTCTCTCCTTCCACCTTTTGGTGGGTTACAGGGATCTAACTCAGGTTGTTAGACTTGCCTGGCAAGCTCCTTTACCCACTGGTCCTTGATGACTTTCCCTTTTCATTTTCTAAGAGGATGCCACCTCATAAAACGGAACAAGTGTTCCTTCCCATAAGCCTAGCAGAGGAGGTTAGTTACATAGAGAAGAGGCCAAAGAAAGCAAAAATAAAACAGGCAGATTCATCGTATATTTGCCTTGTAAAGCGTAACAAGGAGACTGAACAGTAGAAATATAGCTGATGGCTGACATCAGGTTACCTTTTTCAAAAGAATTAAGGCAAATAGAAGTTTGATATCAAGCTTACAACTGGCCTGTTAGGGAAATTTCATGCCTAACCTTCTGATTTCTCAGAAGGTCAGATAGCAACTTAGTTTCAACTTGATAAACTGGAACATTAGTATGAATGGCCCATTTTTATTTGTATAAAATTGATACATAATATCTGGGGTACTACATGATAATTGATCTATGTATGCAACATCTCTCTGGGCCTACTGTAGGAGCTTTGCCCAAAACAGTGGCTTCATATAGTTTTCTTTTTTGAAAGGAGGTCTCACATGTAACCCTGGCTGACCTGGAATTGGCTATGTAGATTAAGCTGGCCTCAAACTCACTTTCTGAGTGCTGGGATTAAAGCATGTGCCATCACACTCAGCTTTCACTTTTCTTTTCTTTCTTTCTTTTTTACGTTTTGAGACAGAGTTTCATATAGCCCAGGTAACTTTACACTTGAGCTCTCATGCCTCAGTCACCTGTACTAGGATTATACCAGGCTTCATAATATTATTATTAATAATAATAATAACAATTTTATGCCAAAAATGATACCATCAAGAAAGTGAAAAGAGAGCCTGGAAGTGGTGGCACACGCCTTTAATCGCAGCACTTGGGAGGCAGAGGCAGACAGATCTCTGATTTCTAGGCCAGCCTGGTCTATAGAGCAAGTTGCAGGACATGCGGGACTACACAGAGAAACCCTGTCTCCAAAAACAAAAACAAAATAACAAAGATATTATTTTATTATATGTGTTCAGTTGAAACCTCCAGCTGCCCAGGCATGGTCGGGGAAGCCTCATTCCTTTCTCTCTCTCCAAACCTCACCTACTCAGAGAGACTCCAAGCAAAGGGGAGGCACCAACAAACCCAGTTCTGCATTGTTGGAGGCTATGGCAGCTCCTCTCCTGAAGTTGCCAGCTGCCCAAGTCCCCACCTAAGCACTCAGTTTTTGACCATACTTGAGCACAAACCCAACTTGTGGCAGATACATCATCACCCCTTGCCTACAATCTATAAAACTTACCTGCCTTAGCTCGGGCATGCAACTTCTCTGGCCTTGATCTCTGAGACCAGTGAACCCGCCCAAGAGTTGCTTTGCCCTCAATATACCTGTTGTTATACTTTTTCAATTCAGCTTGATCTGGCTTACTGCTTTAGCCAAGAAACCTTTTTTATGGGGACAGGGGCAAAAAAAAAATATTAATATGTATGGGTATTTTGCCTGCATGCATGACTGTATACCGTGTGTGTGTGTCTAGTGCCTACAGAGGCCAGAAGAGTGCATCAGATCCTGGAACTGTAGTTACAGATGGCTGTAAGCCTCCATATTGGTGCTGGGAATTGAACCTGGGTCCTCTGGAAGATCAGTCAGTGCTCAAAACCCTGAGATCCACCTGCCTCTGCCTCTCAAGTGCTGGGACTAAACTTTTATGCCACCATTGCCTGTCACAGTTTTTTAATGAATAAATTTTGGGGGAAAAAAAAAGAAAAAGAAATACCCTATCTCAATTTTAAAAGGGGAGTGGGGTATCTGGGCCTGAGTTCAGTTCCCAGTACCTACCTATATCAGGCATCTCCAGCCATCAAACTCCAGTGGGCCCAATGCCCTTTTCAGGCCTCTTTTAATATGAAAAAGAGCATCTGAAAATGAGGGAACACGTTTTAGGCTGGGTGGAGAGTACCTGTAATCTCAGCACTGAGAGGTGAAGGCAGGAGCATTGGAAACTCACAGTCATCTTCAGCTGCACGTAGACTCTACAGCCAGTCTGGGCTGCAGGAAGCCCTGACTGTGAACAGACAAACAAAAAGTACAAATCAAAAGTGTTGTGAAATAAGGCTTCTCGTTAAGATGAAAAAATGCAGATAATAAATAACAAGTGTGGACAAAGATAGGGAGATTTTCAGACCCTCATGCACTTCATTTGGGAATGTAAAATGGTGCAGCCACTTTGGAACAACACTTTGGTGTTAGATATGGAGGGACCGCAAGGTGGCTCAGCAGGTAAGGGTGTTTGTCTTGTCCCTGTGTGTACCAACCGACTTCATTTCCCAGGATCCACATTGTGAGGAGAGAACTGACTTCCACATGTTGTCCTGTGACCTCCACGTGCAGAATGTCCCCCAGACCCCCACACATCCACACTGCCCCTTAACTCTTCCTAAGTCTACCCTCACCTCTCTGCCATGCCCAACTCCATGTCATTATCTCCTTCTTCTTTTACATTTATTTATTTTTGATTTTTTTTGAGACAGTGTTTCTCCCTGTAGACCAGGCTGGCCTCAAACTCAGAGGTTCGCCTGCCTCTGCCTCCCCAGTGCTGGGATTAAAGGTGCGCACCTCCACCACCTGACTTTTTTCTTTTAATAACTCATTGAGCCAGGTGGTGGTGGTGGTGTGAGTCTTTAATCCCAGCACTGGGGAGGCAGAGGCAGGCGGATCTCTGTGAGTTCAAAGCCAGCCTGGTCTACAAAGAGAGTTCCAAGACAGCCAGGACTGTTACACAGAGAAACCCTGTCTCGATAAACAAACAAACAAACCTTATTGAGTCCAATTTGGACTTTCCATATACTCCTGAGTGTGGGACTATTCACTGAAGCATGGTTGACCTGCCAGGGACTTCACCCTTAAAGGAAACTGACTCCCCCTCCTCCAGAACCCACCAAATCTCAATAGCTTCTCTGTTGGGGTGGAGGCTCATGAACACTGCCTTGATTTCTTGATTTCATGCAGGCAGCCACAATTGCTATGAGTTCGTGAGTACAGCAGTCCTGCCGTGTCCAGAAGACACTGTTTTCCTGAGGTTCTCTTTAACTTCTGACTCTTCACATTTTTTATTCCTTCTACCATGATGGTTCCTGAGCTCCGTGTGTGTGTGTGTGTGTGTGTGTGTGTGTGTGTGTAGCTTATAAAATAATAGAATTCGCCGGGCAGTGGTGGCACACGCCTTTAATCCCAGCACTCGGGAGGCAGAGCCAGGCGGATCTCTGTGAGTTCGAGGCCAGCCTGGGCTACCAAGTGAGTCCCAGGAAAGGCGCAAAGCTACACAGAGAAACCCTGTCTCGAAAAAAACAAAAATAAATAAATAAATAAAAATAATAATAATAATAATAGAATTCTGTATTAAACATCTCAGGGTTAGTTGTTCCTCCTCTGCCCCACCCTCCCATCTTTCTCCTCTTTTTCCATTATTTTTTTCCTTCTGTTTTGTCGAGCTGGGGTTTCTCTGTGTAGCCTTGGCCATCCTGGAACTCACTCTGTAAACCAGACTGGCCTTGAACTCACAGAGATTCTCCCTGCCTCTACCTCTTGATTGCTGGGATTAAAGGCATGGGCCACCACTGCCCGCTTCTTTTTCCATTATTATTCAGCAATTTTCCTGAACAAGAGTTCTCACAGGTACAACCCAGTGCTCCATCTGCAGTGGCTCAATGGGCCACACACTGCCACTGTTCCTGGTGAAGGGCTCTAGCAGCCCTGAGCAGGGCAAACATGGCACCAACCGGTTTTTGCCTTTTACCCTTCTCCCAAATTCCCTCTACTTTGCTAAACTGTTTGATTACATTCCTAAAGCTAGCCACCAAGGTCCATTCCCTCATTTGTCCACTTCTCTGCCTGAGGCTGACTACTGAGGTCCAGCTATCAAAGAACTGAAGTCCAGCAACCAACATCTCCCTTTTGGCTACTCTGATGCACATGCCCAATCATAATCAACCCATCTTAACACAAGGTTTCCCTTTTCCCCTTTACAAACTGCATTTGCCTATGGGCCACATCTGTCTCCTCTCTATCCAGAGGCAAGTCCTTTTGTCCCTCCAGGGCAAATACCCCTTCCCCCACTCCCTTGTTCCCTTCCCTTTCTCCCTCATCCTCTGTTTCCTGTCTTTGTCCCTTATCCCTGCCCTTTGTCCCTCTGGGGCAAATACATCTCCTTTGTGCTGAGAGCTTGGACTTGAGATGTCTTGTGCTAACACAGTCCTTTCACCTGGGAAATGAGCACTCCCACCCTGGAGTCTGGGAAGAGCCCCTCATGGTTTAAAAGCAGCTCAGCTACTTCACTAGCCATGGCCGCGTCTTCTCTTTCTTGTCTATCCCTTACTGATAGACCTCAGGGGCTGCCACCTATCTTCCTGATTTGGAGGCAGTCTCAAGGAACTATTTTCCAAGGCCGTGTTTTCCTAGTGTCTGGTTAACATGGAGGGAAGAGTGGAATGTCTTTGCTCTTAAGGCTGGTGTCTCACAGCTACACATGCCAGCTGTTTAGAGGCACCTGTCAGACCTCTTCCTGAGTGGGTTGGAAGTATGAATTGGGGGAAAGAACTAGAATGAGCTAGTGTGGCTTACCTCGTTAGCCCTGGAGGAAGGAGACAGCCTAGAAAAATAGTGGAATAAAGCTAAGGGGGTTTCCACAAAGACAGGGCACCATGGTATGCACAGTGCATCAAAAATAGTGGAAAAGGGGAATCTTAAAACAAAACAAAGTGGGCGTGGTGGAACACACACACCTTTAATCCCAGCACTTGGGAGACAGGCAGGCAGATCTCTGAGTTCAAGGCCAGCGTGGTCTACAGAGCGAGTTCCAGGACAACCAGGGCTACACAGAAGAAACTCTTTCTCAAAAAAGCTAAACAAAATAACAACAACAACAAAAACAAACAAACAAAAAACCAAGCAGCGTGTGGTGGCACACCATCTGTAGTCCCAGCACTTGAGAGGTAGAGGCAGGACTATCAGAAGTTCAAGACTGGGCTGGGAAGACGGCTCAGTCTGTAAGGTACATGAGAACCTGAGTTCAGATCGCTAGCACCGATGTAAAAGCAGAACCTGGTGGGAGCATCTGCCATCCCAGCCCAGAGCTGTGGAGGAGCACCTGCCGTCCCAGCGCTGTGGAGGCAAGACAGGAGGACCCCTGGAACTCATGGCTCAGAGGAGTAAAGGAGATTTTCTATCCTGCTACAGACTTCCATACCCAGAAGGCTCTTGATGGAGCAGAGGGAGAGCCCCAGAGCTCCCAAGAAAAGGAGCATTGTTGTAGTAGTGCCAGCCTGCAGAGGTACCAAATAACCAGCAGGGACCACAGCACAATAACCGAGTGTGCATTGTTCTCAGCAGAGTGCTGACAGCCCCCAGCAGGAACCACTCTGCCAGATAGCGCGCGGGAGGAAGCAGTGTGAACAGTGTCTCAGGGCAGCAGCAACTCCTGACTATCTGCTGTGGATGTTTGGGGAAGGAAGCACGCTGCACAGCCCATAGAACGGCTAGAACCATTGAGGGAGAAAAGAGTAAAGGTCCCTATTGTACAATGTCATTTCAAATCACAAAAAGGTTAGTCCGGTGGAATTGCTGACATCACAGAGAATGTAGTAACTCAATCTTTAAATTAACCACTTCTTGGCCTCTTTCTAAAAATTGATTAATTAATTAGGAGGCACCCACATGCCATGGTACCCATGTGTAGGTCAGAGGATGACTTCAGAAATCAACTCTTCCCTTCTACTATGTTTTTTTTTTTTTTTTTTTTTTTTTGGTTTTTCGAGACAGGGTTTCTCTGTGTAGCTTTGCGCCTTTCCTGGAACTCACTTGGTAGTCCAGGCTGGCCTCGAACTCACAGAGATCCGCCTGGCTCTGCCTCCCGAGTGCTGGGATTAAAGGCGTGCGCCACCACCGCCCGGCCCCTTCTACTATGTTTTAAGGCAGAGTTTTTCTTATCTCTGCTACCATGCTGTGTACTCCAGGCAGCTACCAGCTACTTCCCTGGTCTCCACCTCTCATTTCACTATAAGAATTTTTTTTTTTTTCAAGACAGGGTTTCTCTGTGTAGCCTTGGCTGTCCTGGAACTCACTCTGTAGACCAGGCTGGCCTTGAACTCACAGAGATCCTCCTGCCTCTGCCTCCCAAATGTTGGGATTAAAGGCGTGCTCCACCGCCGCCCAGTGGCATTTCACTGTAGGAGTGCTGGAACTACAGATGCGTGCCACTGCACCCCGCTGTTCCTTGGGTCCCGGTGCACTGAACTCCCGTCATTAGGCTTGCACAGAAAGCGTTTGTACCTGCTGAGCCAGCTTGCTGGGCTCTGATGGCTTATCTTATTATGTCAACTTGAGCACACTGGGAATTCCCAGACAGCCAGTGAAACATTGTTTCAAAATGTGTGCCTAAAAGGGTGTTTCCAGATGAGAGCTGCTTTATTTCCTTCCACCGGTAAACCCTGGAGGTCGAAATCAGGTCGTCAGGCTTGGTAGCAGACACCTTTACTCACTGATCAGCTATCTTGCTGATCCAGGTGTTTCCGAATGGATTAGCATTTAAGTCAACTGACCGAGAAAGATTTGCCTTGTCATGTTGTGTGGACTTCTTGTGATCAGTTAAGAGAGCGGAAAGGCAGAGGAAGGTGTATTTGCCCCGTCTGCTTGAGCGGTGCTATCCTTTCCACCTGCCCTCAGACACTGGCGTTCCTGGTTCCCAGACTTCCATGCGTGACCTGGAACTACACCTCCTGCTCCCCCAGGCGTCTAGTTTGCAGATAATACCTGGTGCATGACCTCCATAAGCTCATGAGCCAATCATTCATAAATCTGTGTGCATATTTCCCACCTGGTTCTGCCTCCCCCCACCATGTATATGTAGATATGTGAGTGCTACCATGTAGTGTGTGGGCATGTGTGTGTAAATACACACATGCTCGGAGGCCAGAGAGGACATTGGGTGTCCTCCTCTCTCATTCTCCACCTTATTACCTTGAAACAGGTTCTCTCATTGAGCCTAGAATTAGGTTGGTGGCCAGCAAGCCCCAACAATCCTCCTGTCTCAGCCTCACACAGTACTGGAGTTATAGGCATTGTGTAGCCCCACTCAGCTTTTCAGTGCTGAGATCCCTGCTCAGGTCCTCATGCTTCCTCTTATTCATTAAGCCACATCTCTCCAAGCTTCATCCCCCTTGAAACAGGGCTTCATGTAACCCAGCCTTGTAGGGGCCGTTGTCTGTATCCTGAAGTACCGCCCCTAGCAGGCAGCAGGTAACTGCTAGGTACCTGCCCCCGCCAGGGTGTGTGGTCGAGACGGGGACCCCTAAATGCTAGGATTACAGGCCTGCACCACCGTGTCCAGCTTGGTTCTTTTCCCTGGAGAACCCCGATTCATACAGTCACCATGCCTGTCTACAGTTGGAGGGTGCTTTCTTTTTCTTTTCTTTTTTTTTTTTTTTTTGTCTTTCAAGACAGGGTTTCCCTGTCTAACAGCTTAGCTGTCCTGGAACTCAACTTGTAGACCAGGCTAGCCTCGAACTCACAGAGATCTGCCTGCCTTTGCTTCCCAAGTGCTGGGATTAAAAGCGTGCACCACCACTGCCTGGTGGAGGGTGCTTCTTATATCATTGGTTTTTGTTGTTTTAGAGACAGGGTTTCTCTGTGTAGCCCTGGAACTCACTCTGTAGACCAGGCTGGCCTCAAACTCAGAGATCCACCTGCCTCTGCCTCCCAAGTGCTGGAATTAAAGGCATTTGTCACCACTGCCTGGCACATCATGGGTCTTAGACTAGTAAACACCAACTGTTAATTCCTTAAGGAACTTTGGTACTACAGTGCCAACTTGTGAGCAGGGCATTGAGTTCCCTTGTCAGGGAGTTCTGACAGTCACTACTTGCAGAAGAGTTCCTACTTCTGTTTAAAATAAATAAATGAGTGAATGAATAAGCTTTCTTTGTGCTTTGCCTTGTTCTAGGGGTTCAATGGAAACAGATTACTCAACTCACTCCCTGGTTAATGGGTTGTTCAGAGTCCCATATTCCACCCAAGAGAAGTCAGAAAAAGGTCAATGAGACAGCTTATCAGGAAAAGGTGCTTGCCGCCAAGCCTGAGGACCTGAGTTCAATCCCTTCTACTCATATAGCGGCAGGAGGGAACTGACTCCTAAAAGTTGTCCTCTCGCCGGGCGGTGGTGGCGCACGCCTTTAATCCCAGCACTCGGGAGGCAGAGGCAGGCGGATCTCTGTGAGTTCGAGGCCAGCCTGGGCTACCAAGTGAGTTCCAGGAAAAGGCGCAAAGCTACACAGAGAAACCCTGTCTCGAAAAACCAAAAAAAAAAAAAAAAAAAAAAAAAAAAAAAAAAAAAAGTTGTCCTCTGACCTCCACATACATGCACATTCATACACATACACATACACACACTCACACATAAAAACACGTAAATAAATGCCATTTTAAAGACTTTTTTAAAGGAAAGTCAGAAACAGGTGGTGGCTGGAGAGGGAAAAGGTCCAGTTTCTCCATGACCTTTTCCCACAGAGATCCTGCAAAGGTGGTTACCAGGGTCTCTCGGGGAACCTGCAGCAGTAAGTCTCAAGTGGTCTGGTGGTTGCCCTAAGCAACACTCTGTCTTCTGTGAAAGCAAGAGACAGCTACTCTCTTTGTATCTTGGATGTATTGGGGATGGAGGGAAAGGGTAGGGAGAAGACTGACCCGTCCGTCCTAGGTTTGAAATCATTTTAAAGATGACTAGATGAACTGGAAGGCAAGTGTCCTTATAGTTTTCCTTAGGTGGAGGATTGGACTCTTATGGGAGAGACATCACTAGGAAGCTAGCTACAAAGCAAATAAATCAATACAATTAATAAAGATGAAAGTTTCCCGGAGGCATGCATGGCGGTTCAAGGCTGTGATCCCATCCTCAAGAGGAAAGATGCTTGCCATGAGTTCAGGATCAGCTCGGCCTACAGTAGTGAGTTTCAGGCCAGTCTGGGCTAGAGAGCAAGACATTGTCAAAAACACACAAAGAAAAATCCAAAACCAAAGCTTTCCAGATTTGTAAGTTTGCTGTTTGAATGTCAACAAAGAGAACCAGTCACGGAGCTCAGGGGTTCTTAGTCTCCGGTGTCTGTAACAAGCGCCTGGGGGATTTACCCCAGCAATTTTCTTTTACTTCTCCCATACTAAGATTGAACATGCTAGCAGGCCAGGGCTTTGCCACTGAGCTACAACCCAGGCCTTCTAATTTTAAGACAGGGTCCTGAGTTAGGTCGGCCTGGGCAACTTGAACTTGCATCCCTTGTGCATCGGCCTCCAAAGTAGCTGGGATCAGAGGGGCGTGTCACACCTAGTTTAGTAATTCTAACCCTATAACTGAATAAAAGCCAACAAACAAACCCCCCAAAACTGAGTATAGACAAAACAAAAAAGCCAGCCTTACTCCCCATTCTTCCTTCATCTGTCAAGATGCAGCAAGCAACTTATTTAGCTCCAGCTTTGGAGCCTCCACCTGACTTGCTAAAATGATTGCGTCAAAACTAGGAATTTCACCGGGCAGTGGTGGCACTTGCCTTTAATCCCAGCACTCGGGAGGCAGAGGCAAGCGGACCTTTGTGATTTCGAGGCCAGCCTGGGCTACAGAGCAAACTCCAGGAAAGGCGCAAAGCTACATAGAGAAACCCTGTCCATCAACACTCACCTGGTCTGAAATTAGGACAATGGTTCTCAACCCAGGGGTCATGACCCCCCTGAAGGTTGCATATTGGATATGTACATTACAGGAGCAAAATTACAGTTATGAAATAGCAATGAAAAAAATTTTATGGCTGGGCTCACCACATGAGGAACTCTATTAAAGGTTCCCAGCATTAGGAAGGTTGAGAACCACTAGGTTAGGAGGATGTTTTGAATTAGCAAGAAGGGCCAGGCAGCTGCTGGCAGGGTTATACTAGCATGCTCTTCCTGTTGCTGTGGACTAGCTACATGCTGGGCTAGAGACCCTAGACATGGTAAAGTGGAGAAAATCAGAGCCTCAACTTGTCTTCAGGGACCCATCCCCAGAACCCACATGAAAGCAGAGGGGGAGGTGGAGAATCCAGACCCTGCAGTATTGTCTTCTGATTCCCACCAGTGTACCAAGGCATGGGTATACAGAGAGAGAGAGAGACAGAGACAGAGACAGAGACAGACAGAGACAGAGAGACAGAGACAGAGAGTAATGACAAATACAGATTTTAAAAATACTCCATTGTCTGAGCCCCATCTTTAACCCTATCATCAAGACTCGAACACTTTCTTCTTTGGCTTCCTTAAAAGCACAGGAAATCATACACAAGCTCCTAGAGGATTTGTTTTAGGTGGTTGGTTGGGTGGGTGGGTGGTTGGTTGTAGGGATAACGCCCTACAAGGCATGGGTCTACAGAGAGAGAGAGAGACAGAGACAGAGACAGAGACAGACAGAGACAGAGAGACAGAGACAGAGAGTAATGACAAATACAGATTTAAAAAATACTCCATTGTCTGAGCCCCATCTTTAACCCTATCATCAAGACTCGAACACTTTCTTCTTTGGCTTCCTTAAAAGCACAGGAAATCATACACAAGCTCCTAGAGGATTTGTTTTAGGTGGTTGGTTGATTGGATAGTTGGTTGGTTGGGTAGTTGGTTGGTTGGTTAGCTGGGTGGGTGGGTGGTTGGTTGGTTGGATGGTTGGTTGGTTGGTTGGTTGGGTGGGTGGGTGGGTGGTTGATTGGTTGGTTGGTTAGACAGCCTTTTGTTATGGAACTCAGACTCACTTTGTCACCTATCCTGTCACAGGGATTATGGGCATATGTCACTTCACCTGGCTGTTGTTCCATTTCTTTTAATAGACTGTTTATTATTTATTTTAAGCCTCCTTAGGCTTATAGAAAAACAACATAAAATACAACATTCCTATGTATCCCTGGCCCTCACTTCACCACCATAATTTCATTATTAAAATCTTCCTACTATTAATGCTGTACATTTATTACAATTGTTGAGACAATACTGACATTTCATGTTTATGATAACTGTCACATTTTTGTGTCCCACTATTTTTCCCAGGCTGGCCTCTATTCCTAGAATCAAGCAATGCTCCTGTCTCAGCCTCCTAAGTAGCTGAGCCCACAGGCATCTAATTGAACCCATTTTTTCTTTTATTTATTTATTTTTCTATTATCAGCTTGATACAGTATAAATTCTTTTTTTTTAAAGATTTATTTATTTATTATGTATACAGCATGTCTGCCTGCAGGCCAGAAGAGGGCACCAGATCTCATTACAGATGGTTGTGAGCCACCATGTGGTTGCTGCAAATTGAACTCAGGACCTCTGGAAGAGCATTCGGTGCTCTTAACCTCTGAGCCATCTCTCCAGCCCCCACAGTATAAATTCTTATCCTAATAGTGAAATGTTTCATTGAGGCTTGCCCAGTAATTGAGTAAGCCCAAAACTTATTATAAGCCACAGTCATCCTAGGATCCCCCCTGCTATGTAGCCTCCCTAGTTCTGTGGGTTGCAGTCTGATTGTTCTTTGCTTTATATCTAGAATCCACTTATGAGTGAGTGCATACCATGTTTGTCCTTCTGGGTTTGGGTTACTTCACTCAGGATGATATTTTCTAGTTCCATCCATTTACCTGCAAATTTCATGCTGTCATTGTTTTTCTCTGCTGAGTAGTACTCCATTGTGTATATGTACCACATTTTCTTAATCCATTCTTCAGTTGATGGGCATCTAGGTTGTTTCCAGGTTCTGGCTATTACAAATAGTGCTGCTATGAACATAGTTGAGCATGTATCTTTGTGGTATGATTGAGCATTCCTTGGGTATATGCCCAAGAGTGGTATGGCTGGGTCTTGAGGTAGATCAATTCCCAATTTTCTGAGAAACCGCCATACTGATTTCCACAGTGGTTGTACAAGCTTGCATTCCCACCAACAGTGGAGGAGTGTTCCCTTTGCTCCACATCCTCTCCAACATTGACTGTCATTAGTGTTTTTTATCATAGCCATTCTGACAGGTGTAAGATGGTATCTCAGAGTCATTTTGATTTGCATTTCTCTGATGATTAAGGATGTTGAGCATTTCTTTAAATGTTTTCAGCCATTTGTGATTCTTCTTTTGTGAATTCTCTGTTTAGCTCTTTAGCCCATTTTTTAATTGGATTGTTCAGTATTTTTGATGTCTAGTTTCTTGAGTTCTTTATATATTTTGGAGATCAGTCCTCTGTCAGATGTGGGGTTGGTGAAGGTCTTTTCCCATTCTGTAGGCTGTCTTTTTGTCTTATTGACCATGTCTTTTGCCCTACAAAAGCTTCTCAGTTTCAAGAGGTCCCATTTATTAATTGTTGTGCTCAGTGTCTGTGCTGCTGGTGTTATATTTAGGAAGTGATCTCCTGTGCCAATGCGTTGAACCCATCTTGATACTTAACTAGTAGTAGTTTTATAAGGTTTTTTTTTTTTAGTTTTGTTTGTTTGGTTTGCAAAAAATTCACACAGCACTTTATTTAAAATTTTATCTAGGGGCTGGAGAGATGGCTCAGAGGTTAAGAACATTGGCTGTTCTTCCAGAGGTCCTGAGTTCAATTCCCAGCACCCATATGGTGGCTCACAACCATCTGTAATGAGATCTGGCTCCCTCTTCTGGCCTGCAGGGATACATGCAAACAGAACACTGTATACATGATAAACAAATAAATCTTAAAAAAAAAATTTTTATCTAAAAATGTAAAAAGGGTTAAAAATGTGTTATTTAGCCGGGTGGTGGTGGCACACACCTTTCATCTCAGCACTCGGGAGGCAGATTTTTTTCTCAGAAAATTGGGAATTGATCTACCTTGTGAGTTCAAGGCCATCCTGGTCTACAGAGCGAGATCCAGGAAAGGCGCAAAACTACACAGAGAAACTCTGTTTCGAGGGAAAAAAAAATGTGTTATTCTCAGCTTCGGATGCTCCCCCCACCCCACCCCCAGTACTGAGGACTGAACCCAGGGATTCATGAACTTTTAATCCAGGCAGGTGGAGAGAGAAGGTCAGAAGAGAAGGACTGAGTTCTTCCCCCACTGTAGAAAGGGAAGCCTCAGGTAGGATGTAAGACCACACCACCAGCACCCAAAAAGAAAGCCCCACCATGCCCGCATCCATCCACAGTCCAAGTCCTCTTCCCAAACTCTCATCTTTAGGAAGAAAAATATTTGCAGGTCTTGAACGTTGTCCAGGAACTTTCAGTACATGTGTCTCTATGGCAGGCAGCCATCCAGGAGAGCTAAGCCTGCCCCCAGGCTTTTTGACAAGCAGATGGGACACAGCTTCCTACTCTTCACTCTTCTCTTCCTCATTCTCCTTTTCTTTAGAAAGATCGTGCTTAGAATAACAACCTGATGCTGGCCAGTGATGTGCACAGGACCAGAACTGGGCTTCAGGTGGCTGGAGCCAGAGTTCATCCAGCCTGAGCATGGATTGGCAAGACAACTTGAGGCCATGGGAACTGCTATTTTCTGGTTGTCATGATTCTGGGCTATAACTTATTTTTGCTTTGTTTTTGAGACAGGGTTTCTCTGTGTAGCTCTAGCTGTTCTGGAACTCGCTGTGTAGACCAGGCTGGCCTCAAGCTCAAGGGATCTGCCTGCCTCTGCCTCCCAAGTGCTGGGATTAAAGGTGTGCGCCACTACTGCCTGGTTTGTTGGGAATATCCTATAGGTCTTGAAAATTTATAATGTCATGGCCAGGAAGAGGTGGCGCACGCCTTTAATCCCAGCACTTGGGAGGCAAAGGCAGGCAGATCTCTGTGAGCTCAAGGCCAGCCTGGGCTACAGAGTGAGTTTCAGGAAAGGCACAAAGCAACACAGAGAAACCCTGTCTTGAAAAACCAAGAAAGAAAGAAAGAAAGAAAGAAAGAAAGAAAGAAAGAAAGAAAGAAAGAAAGAGAGAGAGAGAGAGAGAGAGAGAGAGAGAGAGAGAGAGAAAGAAAGAAAGAAAGAAAGAAAGAAAGAAAGAAAGAAAGAAAGAAAGAAAGAAGAAAGAAAGAAAATGTATAATGTCAACGTTGTTTTTCTGTTATTACAGTATCATATGAGATAATTTCCATGTCCTAAAAATTCCCTGTACTTAGCCAGGTGTAGTAGTGCATACCTGTAGCCTGGAACTTGGGAAGCAGAGGCAAGAGGATCAAAGATCTAGGTTGTCTTTGACTACATAGTTAGTTCAAGACCAGCCTGGGCTATAGGACACTCTGTCTCAAAAAAAAGAAAGTAAAAAAGAAAACAGAAAAAAGAAAAAGAAAAAAGAAAGAAATCATCATGCTCCATTCATTCATCTTGTTAAAAGATGCCTCACAATTCTGATTTCCTTTGTGTTTGTGTGTACATGTCCGTATGAGTGTGTATGTGTGTGCCTGTGGAGGCCTCAATTGCTTTTTTTTTTTTTTTTTTTAAGATTTATTTATTATGTCTACAGTGTTCTGTCTGCACATATCCCTGCAAGCCAGAAGAGGGCACCAGATTTCATTACAGATGGTTGTGAGCCACCATGTGGTTGCTGGGAATTGAACTCAGGACCTTTGGAAGCACAAGCAGTGCTCTTAACCTCTGAGCCCTCTCTCCAGCCCCTCAATTGCTCTTTTTGAGACAGGATTGTTCATTGCTGGAGCTCACCTATTTGGCCCCTGAGGTCCTCCTGCTTCTGTTTCCCCAGTACTGGGACTACAGGCCTGTGCTTCTGGGCCAAGCTCCGGCTCTCCCGCTCTGATGGTAAGCATTTCACCAACTTAGTCGTCTCCCCAACCTGATACTTGGCTCTTGACAGCTGTGCTGGCTGTCCTGGAACCCGATTTGTAGACCAGGCTGACCTAGAACTCACAGATCTGCCTTTCTCTGCCTCCCGAGCGTTGTGATTAAATGTGTATGCCACCACACTCTGGCTTAAGTAGAAGTTTATTTAGCAAATCAATATATATTTATTTGTATAATTCAGCTATTATTTGGCTTAAAGGGGCTTATTGGGAAATGTTATTTTTACTTTTTTTTTTTTTTTTTTTTTTTTTTTTTTTGGTTTTTCAAGACAAGGTTTCTCTGTGTAGCTTTGTGCCTTTCTGGAACTTACTCTGTAGACCAGGCTGGCCTCGAACTCACAGAGATCTGCCTGGCTCTGCCTCCCGAGTGCTGGGATTAAAGGCACATTTTTACTATTTTCTACAGAGAAAATATTTTCCAGTTTCAAATAATTCTAGACTTTTGAATTATAACCTGCTGTTATGTTCAAGCTACCTATGTATTATTTCTCCTGTAGTTGTACATAAAATGGTTTTACATTCAAAAAAAGGACAAATACTATAGAATTGTATTACATAAAATATATAGAATATACAAATTCATAGAAACAGAAAGATTAGACATTATCTCCAACTGGAGAAGAAAAGAATATAGAACAATGATTTCCTAAGTACAGAGTTTCTGTTTTGTGTGATGGAAAAGCCCCACAAACAGACAGTAGTATCAGGACATAATATCATGAATGTAATAAATCAATACAATTAATGTAATTAATGAATATCATAAATATAGTTATTGAATAAATACTGCAAATGTAATCAATTAATACCACAAATGTAATTAATATCATGAGTGTAATTAATGAATATTATGAGTGTAGTTAATATCTTGAATGTAATTCATGCCACTGAATTGTGAACTTAAAAATGGTTACAATTGCAAATATTATGTTCATTTAAAAAAATAAGATAGAATGTAATCACCATACATTATATGTGTGTATGAAACTGAAGACAGTGATGTTCTAAAATACAAAGGGTGATGGTGTCATGGGCCTATGAGGATGCTGGACTAAAGTCTATCAAATTGTGCAAACAGGCAAATTGTATACTATGTGAATTATTTGTCAATAAAGATTTTATAAAATATAAACAACAACAAAAACAAATCAATACATACATCCCAGAGAGAGGTGGAAACGGATTGTACCAAGGCAGGAGAATAGCAGCACAGTGGCTTCCATGTTTGGGATTTTAAAGGAGTTTTTATGAATATTTATGAAGTGGGTATCTTATCCATGGCTGGTGTAAGATGAACCTTTTCCCTCCCAAAACAGGGTAGATGGGATCTGTCTTGTATAGTATTTCTTCCCTTGATCCTCTAGAAAAACTCACTAGAGGAGAATGCAGACCTTTGTTAGTACATGTCTGTGGTTATGGCAGAGTGCCCCGGTCAGTGCCTTAGTTTCTGATAGAGTGATAACAACCTATCTGCAGCTTCAAGGACACTTAGCCACAAAGGGGTGGGCCTTCTGGCCAGCAGCCTCCAAGATGCAGCAGTAGTTTTCCCAATTACCTCAGATCTGTCTCCTTTTTGAGATGCTCTAAGGTCCTGGAGTGAGCTCATGGTTGTCAATCAGTTAAGAAGATTGAGGCTTTCTTGAGGAAGCTGGGACCAGAGATTCACAGTATATAGGCTAGCTGTCCAAACAGCAGGCAGGACTAGGCTGTCTGAAGGACGGCCTCCCAGTCCCACCACTCCTGTCTCTCTTCTATCCAAAGTCTCCCCTGTCCTCCCCAATCTAAACACTAGTTTTATTTTTCCCTGTTAATAGCTTTACTCTTGCAGTATAGTTAGAATCATACAGCACACAACTTTTTTAGACTGGCTTCTTTCCACTGATAGCCATTAAGTTTTCTCTCTCTGCCTTTGTCAGATTTTCTTTTAGAACAGTCTCATTGTGTGGCCCTGGCTGGGCTGTTACTATGTAGATCAGGCTGGCCTGGAATTTAAATAGATCTGCCTGCCTCTGCCTTCCAAGTGCTGGGGTTAAAGCTGAGTGGCACCATGTCCAGTCCACCACCATGTCCAGTCCACCACCATGTCCAGTCCACCACCATGTCTTTTTGTGCTTAATATAGCACATTTCCCTTTAGCACTCAATATTCTACTGTATAGATGTACCACAGTTTGTCCATTCTCCTATGGAATAACATTTTGGGGGTCTAAAGAGATGGCTTGGCAGGTAAGAGCTTATGCTAAGCAAACATGAGGACTGACCTGAGGGTTTTTTGTTGTTGTTATTGTTTTGGTTTGTTTTTTGTTTTGGTTTTCGTTTTTCGAGACAGGGTTTCTCTGTGTAGTCTCAGCTGTCGTGGAACTTGCTTTGTATGCCAGGCTGGCCTTGAACTCACAGAGATCTACCTGCTCTGCCTTCCGAGTGCTGGGATTAAAGGTGTGCGCTGCCACTGCTCCGTTGAGACCTGAATTTTATCCCAGCACACCTATAGAAAGCCAGAAGGGAGCACATGTGCCTGCAAACCCAGTGCTATGGTAGAGCAGAGACAAGAGGATCTCTGGCACCTGCTGGACTAGCTCCAGAGTCAGTAAGAGACCCTGTCTCAAAAGGAGTAAGGTGGAGAGCAATAGATCAGGACACCAGCATCCTCTTCTGGCCTCCATACCTGTCTGCATATCTGCTCACATATGCATATGTATATACTACACACACACACACACACACACACAGACATACACACTCACACCACACCTATCCACACCATCACCCACACCCACACACCCACGCCCACACCCAATGAATACATTTTCAAAAAAGAACATCTTGATTACTTCCTAGTTTTGGCAGTTATGAATAAAGCTGTTATAAACATCCATGTGCATGTTTTTGTGTGTACATAAATTTAAAACTCATTTGCATAATTACAGAGGCAAGTGACTGTGTTTCACACAGTGACACTTCATTTTGTTTCTTGAAAAGTGACTAAATTGGTTTGCATTTTCACCAGTGAAGAATGGGAGTTCCGGCTGTTCCACGTCCTTCCCAGTCTTTCCAGTTTGGGGTTTTGACCAAATAATTGTGCAGTGATATCTCATTGTTGTGTCTATTCGTTCATTGATTTATTTATTTTAGTACTGAGAATTGAATCTAGGACCTAGTACATGCTGGGCAAGTGCTCCATCACTGAGTTATATCCCCATGATTTTCCTTCCTTCCTTCCTCCCTCTTGTTAGTCTTTCTTTCTTTGGATACAGGGTCTCATAGAGTCCAGGCTCCTATCAAACTTGCTATATTCGAAGATGACCTTGAAGTCCTGCTCTTCCTGCCCATCTCCCGAGTGTGGGGATTATAGGCATGTGTCATCATGCCTACTTATATGGTGTTAGGGTTTGAACTCAGGGCTTTACCCGTGCTAGGCAAGCACTCTACCAGCCGAGCCACATTCCAGCCCTTGACCTTTTGATGTTCCTGCCTCTGCCTCCAGAGTAGCTGGGTTTGCCTGTTTATGCATTTATTTATTTTACATGAGTGCTGGAAATTGAACTCAGGTCATCTGGAAAAGCAATACATGCTCTTAACTGCTGAGCCATCTTTCCAGCCCCTGTGAATGGCTATTCTTGCTTGGAACTACCATTCACAGATCTCAGTTCTATCCGCACACACTGGAACTTCTATTTCCATAGATAGGAAACTTCACTTGGGCCAGCCCTGGATTCAGCCTGATTTTTTTTTTTAAAGATTTATTTATTTATTATGTATACAGTGTTCTGTCTGCATATACACCTGCAGGCCAGAAGAGGGCACCAGATCTCATTATAGATGGTTGTGAGCCACCTTGTGGTTGCTGGGAATTGAACTCAGGACCTCTTAACCTCTGAGCCATCTCTCCAGCCCTGGATTCAGCCAGAATTTGAAACCCAGCCCTTCATATTTATGTGCCTCCTGATTTCCCTTCATGATCATGTGCCACCTGCTGCTCTCCCTGTATCAGAGGTTCTTCACTGTCCCCTACATAACCATACAGTAATACCACCCATAGAGGTGAAAGAATTTCATATCACCTAGACAGAGGCCAAAGGATTCCTGCAGGTTCAAGGCCAAATTGTTCTACATACAGGTTGTGAGCCAGCTTTGGTTATGTAGTAAGACCCTGTGTCAAGAAGCAAACACCAGATGACCAAAAGAATATTTATTTATTTATTTATTTATTATATAGGGAGCAGGACATGGCACAAAGTAAATAATAATTGTCACCTTTTATTGTTACAAGATAGACATTTTATGGTTTTTTTGTTTTTTTTTGTTTTTTTTTTTTTTTTAGGGGAAGCAGTATCCCTGTAACTAATGCTGGCCAGGAAATCACTTTACAGTCCAGGCTGGCCTTGAACTGAGATTAGCATTCCTGCTTTGGCCTCCCCAGTGTTGGAATGACAGGTATGAGACACCACAGAGGCTTTCTCAAATAGATTCTTAGCGCTAGACTTGTTTGAAGGGTAGGTACATTAGAAAATATATTTTAAAACAAATAATCTTGCTATATTATCCAGATTTGTCTTAAACTAATGGGCTAAAGTGACCCTTTGGGGGCTGGAGAGGTGGCTCAGTGGTTAAGAGCATTGGTTGGTCTTCCAGAGGACCCATGTTCTGTTCCCAGTCAGAGTTCATATAGCAGGCGGTGCACAACTGTGCTTCCATCTTCTGGCCTCTACAGGCCGTGCATGCACATTGTGTACAGACAACAGGCAGAACACCCACACACATAAAAAAATAAAGGTTAAAAAAAAAAAATCAGTCAGGCAGTGGTGGCACACACCTTTAGTCCCAACACTCAGGAGGCAGAGGCAGGCGGATCTCTGTGAGTTTCAGGACAGCCGGGACTGTTACACAGAGAAAACTTGTCTTGGAAAAAAAACTAAATAAATAAAAATAATAATAAAAATCAATAAATAAGGTGACCTTTATGCCTTGGTCTCCCCAGTGGCTGTGACTACAGGCATATAACCACCAGACCACCAGACCTAGGCTTCATTGAAATTATATTCAAGATTGCTGGGCACCAGAGGCAAAGCACAAAGCCCAGATGCCTACTACCTGAGGATTCTGGCCTGTCATTGGACTCGTTACTCCTCAAGCACACTGCTGCACTCATTACACATCTGGAATGATGACTTAAAATTCTACTTTAGCCTAGCAAGAACAAGGCCCTGGGTTCGGTCCTCAGCTCTGAAAAAGAAAAAAAAAAAAAAAAGAAAAAAGAAAAAAAATTCTACTCTATTGGAAAAGTATATGCTATGAGCTTTTTTTTTATTATATTGGGATTTTCTTTGCAAAATATTTATTTTATTATTATTATTGTTATTATTATTTTGGTTTTTTTGAGACAGGGACTCTCTGTGTAATAGCTCTGTCCATCCTGGAACACTTTCTGTAGACCAGGCTGGCCTCAAACTCGAGATCTGCCTTCCTCTGCCTTCCTAGTGCTGTAATCAAAGGCATGAGCCACCACTGCCTGGCATTTAAAAATTTTTAAATCATGTGTGTCTATGTATGTGAATGCAGTTGCCCATGGAGGCCAGAAGAGGGTACTGGATCCCCTGGAGTTGGAGTTACAGGGAGTTGTAAACGGTGGAATATGGGTGCTGGGAACCCAACTTAGGTCCTCTGCAAGAGTAGTAGATACTCTTAACCACTGAGCCATCTTTCTAGCCCCAGGATTTTCAAATATAGGATGTCTCCCTACCAAAATAAAAAAAAAAAAATAATAATAATAATAATGAGCTTAAAGGGCTTGAAGAACATTTTCTTAGGGCTGGGAATATAGCTCAGTTGGTAGTTTTTGTGTAAGATACATAAAGCCGTGGACTTGATTCTAAGCACTGTGTGAGATCAAGCAGAGTGGCACTGAAGAAGTGAGTGAGCAAGGAGGTCGTAAGTTCATAGCTACATAGTGAATCGGAGGCTATTCTGGGCTACACTCTCCGACTAAAAAAGAGCAAACAAGCAACCTAGCTTTTTCATGAATGCAAGATCACATCAAAATGTGTGTGTGGGGGGGGAGTTCAGGATCTTAGGGTTTCTCATGAATGCAAGATCATGTCCAAATGTGTGTGTGTGTGGGGGAGTTCAGGATCTTAGGGTTTCTCATGAATGCAAGATCACGTCCAAATGTGTGTGTGTGTGGGGGGGGGAGGATTCAGGATCTTAGGGTTTCTCTTGTGATAAAACACTGGGACTAAAAGGAAAAGAAAGGGTTTACTTCCCCTTCGAATTCCCAGATAACAGCCTGTCATGGAGGGAAGTCGGGGCAGGCACTGGAGGCAGGAACTGAAGATACATAGAATGCTGCTTACTGACTTGCTCTGCCTGCTCTCTTACAATTCTGGACCACCTGCTCAGGAGTGGCACCACCCACAGTGAGCTGAGCCTCTCCCCATCAATTTAATCAAGAAAATATCCCCCCACACAGACTGCCTACATGCCAATCTGATGGAGGCATTTTTTTTTTTTAATTGAAGTTCTTCCCAAATGATGCTGGCTTGTGTCAAGTTGACAGAAACAACCAGGACGTAGGGCTTTATCACTGGAGACTAATTCAAGCTGTTTCTCTTATCAATGTATTTCTAGATTGTTTAAGCAATCATTTGAGTTCCCAGACACTAATTCTTTTGAACAAAACACTTTAAACAGCACTTACTGAGCTCTTGCTAGTGTACCATATGTGACTGGAATATCTACAGGAGAGTTATGAGGTAAATTAACAGTGGCAAAAATCATTCGGTATCATGAAAAAAACACGAGTAGCACAAAACACTGGTGATTTGAAAATTTAGTATCTTGATAGTTTAGGCTCACGGGTTTCAACAACATTCTCAGAGGTTTTTCCTAGCACAATCTGAAACTATCGATCAATTTCTGTCTTGGAATGCTCTGCTTTTCACCATCATAGGTTTGAAAGACTCCTACCCATCATTAAAGAGCCAGCCCTGGCACTGCTCCAAGTTTCCCTGCTAAAGATGACACAATCTCCTGCCCCTCCTCTTGGCGCTGACCGGTCCCGCACTCATCCAGCGGTTAGCCTCTCATCTCAATATTGACTCTGTATGCACTCCTCTAAACTGGATGGATCCTTAAGGTAAAGACTTGGGGGCTCTGTCATCCTGAGGGATATCACCTTAGAGGCGGTGACCCACAATTTCAAATTTCATCACAGAAATAGAAATTCTGTTCGTAAATGTAAGGGACTGCTTCTTTTCCCTTCGGGCCTTTTTCTCCCCATTTTCTGCAATCTGGTCTGTCCCGTGGGTGGAGGAAACCAGATTGGATGGCTGAGAAGGGAATGGCGTCAGCGTGAGGTAATGCTACCCAGTCCCTAAGGCCATCTCGGGATGATTTCCATCATCCTATCACGACAGGAAGCCAGTTACAGGAACGACAGAGCCTCCAGTCGCGCTCAAGTCGCGGGGAGGAAAAGAGAACCAAGTCGGTAAATTGGCACGGACGGTCGGTCGGGCACCTGCGCGCGAAGCGGAGAGCGCCGACTGAGAGGGAAAGCGAGCCGCGTCAGCTCGGCCGTGGTCCCCGTAGTACGGGGCGGGACTTCCGGAAGCCATTTGCCTGAGTGGCAGGGGGACCGGAAGTGGAGGCGCTGCTGCTTGGTGCTGGGGCCCGAGGAGGGGACGCGCGCCGGAACGGGGCCGCCGGGACCAAGGGAGCGACAGACGCGCAACCCGCCGACGCCGCAGCCGCTGGGGGGCCCGTACGGACCCTCTGCCTCTGTGAGTGCATCGTGGGGACCGCGGAGCTGGGGCTTCGGCGTCGCGGGTGGGACGCGCGAGCGAGATGGTATTGTGAGGCCCGGCGCCCCTCCCCCAGCCGCCCCTCCCCGTCCGCGCCCCGCGCCGTCGGCCCGCAGGCCCTCGGGGGCCCGGCGCGGTCTCTCCTGCCCTCCGGCGCCCGGGTCCCGCCCTGGCTGGCGGGTGAGCGGCCCGCGGGTCCCCTGGGCCGGCCTCCTGCCTCCTGCCTCCTGCCTCCTGCCTCCTGCCTCCTGCCTCAGCTGTTGCCTTTTCCCTCCATCTCCGGGGTGGGACCTCTAGGCCCAAGCCTGTGACTCGGTTGTGTGCTTTTTTTTTTTTTTTTTTTTTTTAACGGATCACGCTCTTTTCCCTTTTCGTCGGAAACTGTCTCCCCCATTAGAAACTTCTCTGTTGCCTCGCTAAAACATCCCAAAGACCCGTGTCAGGACTCTGAAAGGATTGTTAGAAGGCTATCCTTAAGAGTCACCCCCATTCCCTTCGAAGAGCCGAGAGGCCGGTGATGTGCCTGATGGCCTACCAGCTAAGCAAATCTGGTCAGTGGAGAGGTTTCTTGGTGGTGTCCCCACCCCACCCCCGGGGTCCGTGTCCATTTAGCGGGTCAGAGCCGCTGGGCTACAGGTTTGAGGGACTCGAGGCAGAGTGACTCATTATTCTGCTTTCCATAGCTCCCAGGCCGATGTTGCCTTTCACCGTTTGTATACGGACTTGAGGAGAACCCAAAGCTTTAAAGCTTTGGCGTCTTTGACGAGCGTGGCTATGGACAAAGGAAAGAGCACCTGGACGCTAGGAGCCGGTCCTAGAGCGGCATTTTCTACAGCTTTAAGTTGAGTGGAGAGAGTGGGCCAGGGAAAAAAAGATGTGGAGAAAGAGGAAAGAGAAAATGCAGGCTTAGCTTTGCCTTGGATGGGTCTTTAGGCTCCTTCCCTGGGCACATTGTTCAGACTTAAAGGTTGCCTCCTTGTGGGATAGTAGGGGAGGGAATCATTGTGCATTAATTTGTTGGCATGGGCACTTGATGATAAATTATGGATGTGCTGGATCCTGGGGGCCCGCCCACCAGAGACTGAGGAAGGGTATTCTGATGAGGCTTGCCTTCCTCTTCAGAATAACCCTGCCAACTCTCTGAAGCAAATGAAATCCTCAGGCCTTAATGGAAGCACTCTAAATCTTTTCATTCTCATTTCAAAGGTCTCTGTTAGCGTCACGGTTCCCACACACCAGATCCAGTTGAGCTTGAGAATTGGTCATTGTTTTGTTGGGACTGGCCTCCACACCTTGCATGCCTGGTGCTGTGTTGTTGTGGTCTAAGTTAAGTTCAGAAGACAGAAAGTTTAGGATTAGGATTGCTTCCTCTTCCCAGAGAATTTTGAAGGACCACTAAAGTTCCTCTGCAAATTAGTTTTTCATGGAAATTTACAAAACTGCCCACCTTCTACTTCCCTCATGCTGGTTTTTCCATAAGCCTGCTGTTTGTTGGGTAAAGAGACTTAGGAATCAGTAAGGTGAGATAGGAGGTGTTGGTTTTTGGTTTTTGTGCTACTAGGAATTGAACACTGCCACTGGGAAATGGAGTTACAGACAGAGCTGCCCTGTGGTTGCTGGGAATCAAACCTGGGACCCCTGGAAGAGCAGTAAGTGCTCTTAACTACTGAGCCATCTCTCTAGTCCCTTCCCCCTCTCTCTTTTGTTTGTTTTTTGAAACAGGGTTTCTCGGTGTAACTCTGCCTGTCCTGGATCTCGCTCTGTAGCCCAGGCTGGCCTCCAGCTCCCAGAGATCCGCCTGCCTCCGCCTCCCGAGCACTGGGTGTGCACCACTCTTCTGAGGGCGGCTGTGATGGGCAATTACCTTCTACCTGGCTCAGGAATCCCTGCAATTGAGATTTTTTTCAGCTTCCATAAGTTGCTCTTTGGATGACTCCTGATTCATTCTTCATTCATTTTAAAATTTTCTGTATTTTTTAAATCTTTATTTCATGTGTATGAATATGTTGCCTGTGTGTATGTATGTACTGCATCATATGTATGCAGTGCCAACAGAGGCCAGAAGAAGGTGCCAGATCCCTTGAAACTAGAGTCACAGATGGTTGTGAATCACCATGTGGGTGCTGAGAGTTGAACCCTAGTCCTCTGCAAGAGCAGGCGATGCTCTTAACCACTGAGTCATCTCCTGTCCCCCCAGCTTTTTCATGTTTAAAAATTGTGTGTATGTGTGTGTAGGTCAGAGAACAGCTTGAAGTCAGGTCTCTTCTTGCACCACGGGGGTCCTGGAGTCAAACTCGTTGTTGGCCTTGAATCTGGCACTCAGCCCATTTATTCTTGAACAAAGTATGTTGTTTTATACAAATATAGGTTGCATGATAAATTTTACTTCACCAAGCTGTTTATTTTTTTCTTTTATCACTCAAAACCCTGAACAAAGCACTTCCATCTGAACCCCAAATCTTACATTCTGTTTGAGGGTCTCCTTGTGCAGCCCCAGCAGTACCTGTGTCTGCCTTCCAGATCATAGGTGTGCAATATGATATACCCAGTCATAAGTTCCGTTTGTTTTTTTTCCCCAAGGCAAAATGAAGGGGCATGGGAGAAGAAAGTGAGGAACAAAATTTGCTTGCCTAAACTTAAAAGGCTATTAAAACTGGGAGAGGATTGAAAACCATTCCAAACTAGATAATCCCTTAAACATGAATACAAAGGCAAAGCACCTGAGTGCAATTACTTTGTGCTTCCAAAGACACTTGGATCCTGTATTCTTTTGCCAAATCAAACATCTTACAATACAAAGTAACTTCCCACTATTTCACAGAAGTCTGCAGTTTGGTAACATTTTTTAAAACCCAGAAATGGAAAACTGAGCCATAAACTCCTGCCATCTCCTCTTCATAGGTCAGACCAGATAAAACAATCAAGAGGTCTAGCCAAGCCAGGCATGGTGGCAAATGCTTTTAATTTCAGCAGAAGCAGGTGGATCTCTGAGTTTGAGGCCAGCCTGGTCTACAGAGCAGTCCCAGGACAGCCAGGGTCAAACAGAGAAAACCTGTCTCAAAAACCCAAAGTTTAGGCATTTGGAAGTCAGATAGTGTAAACTGTTGTGTTTGTTAAAACAAAAAAAGTACAGAATGAGGCTGGCAAGATGGCGTGTACACACACACACACACACACACACACACACACCCCACACACCAATTAAATGTGATTTTTTTTTTCTTTTTAAATTTGAAAAGGAGTGATGGGCCTTAGTTTGTTCAACAGGAATAGATAAGGGCTGGAACTAAAGCTCAGTAGCAGAGTGCTCACCCAATGTGAGGTTCTGGGTTCAATCCCCAGTGCCGCAAAATAGAACAAGCCCACCATCCCACAGACAGCAGTAATAAGCTGAACAACATTCCTAATCCAGAAATCTGGAGTGCTCCAAGTCTGGGTTTTATTTTTATTTTATTTTTTGAGAAAATCCCTGGTAGCACAAGTGGTAAATCCCATATCTGACTTCATGTGATGGATCACAGTGAAACATTAGGCACACTAGCGGTATTGTATGAAGTTATCTTCACGCTGTCTGTAAGGTGTACCTGAAATATAAGTGAACTTGGAACCTGATGTTTAGATATGGATCCCATTCTCAAGGTATCTCATGTATATGCAAATATGTCCCCACCCCCCAAATGCAATTCTGAATATCTCAGAGATCTACAACTCTACAACCTGTATATGATTTCTGTTTCAAGTCCTACCTTTCCTACTTAACAGTTTTGCAATAGAACAGATTCCTTAAATATTTCTTTCTGACCTTTTAATTTTTTTTTGAGACATGGTCTCTCCAGGTAGCCCTGGCTATCCTGGAACTTGCTATGTAGACCAAGGTGTGATCCTTGAACTCACAGACCCACCTGCCTCTATTTCTCAAGTGCTGGGATTAAAGACTATATACTCATAGCACAGGGTTGTGTAGCTAGTAAGTTCTTTTTTTTTTTTTTTTTTTTTTTTTTTCTCGAGACAGGGTTTCTCTGTGTAGCTTTGCTCCTATCCTGGAATTTACTCTATAGCCGGGGCAGGCCTCAAACTCACAGAGATCCTCTTGGCTCTGCCTCCCGAGTGCTGGGACCAAAGGCGTGCGCCGCTGCCGCTGCCGCCACCACCGCCGCCCCCACCGCCGCCCCCACCTAACTGCTAGTAAGTTCTTAATAAGTGTTAATTTTAAATTGTTTTAGATAGTAGTTTACCTATTGAGTGAGTTCAGAAAACCTATTTCTAAATTAAACTGTAGACTCAAGAAGGTGTTAAAGTTTATACGGGCTTGTGGTGTCGAGAGTAGGTTGTGACCTGATCCATTAGATGAGTCTTTGGAACTTTAAAAAAAAAAAAAAAACCAGAATTTATTTCTTAAGCCAAAAAAAAGGAGAAAAAAAATAGCTTGCTATAGTGATGCACACCTACAGTCTCCACACTTGGGAAGATTAGGCAGTGAGACAGGATAGTGAGTTTGAGGCTAACCTGGATTACATGGCAAGACCTTGTCTCAAAACCCATAAAACTTGATTAATTAATGTACATGTCAACAGTAATTCACATATTTAATTCATACACAGATGTGTGTTTGGCTGCTTCTTAAAATATCCTGATGTGTTCCAGTGTATTTGAACTTTACCAGTCTTTATTAATGTGTTTTAATTAGTTTTTTCCTGTTGCATATCTTTATATCTCCATTAAGAGAAGTGTACTTTGTGGGACAGAACATCTCAGTTTGTTCTCATATTTCATTAGGTCTCTTTGAAAAGCATAGTTAGTGAATGAAAAATATATGTTGTTACATGTATTTCTGTTTTGAGATGGGAGTCTGTGTAGCCCAGGCTGCTCTCAAACTTGCATCATGCTTCTTGCCCCCTGCCTTCTTGAGTGCTTGGGATTATAGGTATGAGCCACCACACCCCTAGGATGGTGCTTCTTATTTATATTTTATGTGTGCATTTGTGTTTATGTGTGATGTGAATGTACTGTTTGTCTGTGGCAACGTAGGCGTGTACATGCCACAGTTCCTGTGGAGGTCTGAGGACAACCTTTCAAAGCTAATCATAGCCTTTTTACTTTGAGGCAGCATCTCTTTCGTGCTGCATAAACCCTGGAGATTTTCCTGTTTCTACCTCCATCTCCCCATAAAGATATGCTGGGATTACCAACACTTTCGTTGATCTCAGATTGTTAGGCTTTCATGGCAGGTACTTTTACCCACTGACCCATCCCCAGCCCAAACTGATACCTTTTTTTCTTTTTTTAAAGACATTAATCCTTTTGACAATTTTATACGTATATAATACATTCTAGTTATACTCATTCCCCTAGAAGTCTACTTTTTAATTATCTCCTCCCCCTACACACACACACACACACACACACACACACACACACACACACACACACACAGAGTTTCTCTGTGTAGTCCAGGCTCTCCTGGAGCTAGCTCTTATAGACCAGGCTGGCTTCAGACACAGAGATCTGCCTGCTTCTGCCTCAAGTGCTGAGATTAAAGGCATTTGGGGTTAACTAAAAATTTTTTTAACTAAAATTTTTATTATGCATCATAGCAACTTTACCTGAATAACTGAACTTTATTTTAATATGTGATTGTTTTCAATTGTCTTCTTACTGTTGATAACTTATAAATTATTATTTTAATCAAAATTATAATAATAATCTATTATTTCATCAAAAGAGTTGGCAAAGAGCATCATTACCAATCACATATATACAGTAGTCCAGTTCTGTGTGTTTCTGAATGGGTGTTTAAAGACAATTCTGAACTATGATTTAGTCTTAGATAAAGAATTAAAAAGTGGGGTTGGGCTGGTGGTGGTGGTGGTGGTGGTGGTGGTGGTGGTGGTGGTGGTGGTGGTGGTGCACGCCTTTGATCCTAGCACTCAGGAGGCAGAGCCAGGCGGATCTCTGTAAGTTCGAGACCATCCTGGGCTACAGAACGAGATCCAGGAAAGGTACAAAGCGATACAGAGAAACCCTGTCTTGAAAAACAAAAAAAGAAAAAAACAAACAAAGTGGGGCTGGAGGGACAGCTCAGCAGTTAAGAGGACTGCCTGCTCTTCCAGAGGTCACACACATGGTGGCTTACAACCATTTATAGTGGGATCTGATGCCCTCTTCTGACATAAAGACGATAGAGTACTCATATGCATAAAATAAATAAACTTTAAAAAATAATTAAAAAGTAAGCCGGGCGGTGGTGGCGCACGCCTTTAATCCCAGCACTCGGGAGGCAGAGCCAGGCGGATCTCTGTGAGTTCGAGGCCAGCCTGGGCTACCAAGTGAGTTCCAGGACAGGCGCAAAGCTACACAGAGAAACCCTGTCTCGAAAAAAAAAAAAAAAAAACAACAACAACAAAAAAAAAGCCGGGCGGTGGTGGTGCACGCCTTTAATCCCAGCACTCGGGAGGCAGAGCCAGGCGGATCTCTGTGAGTTCGAGGCCAGCCTGGTCTCCAAAGCGAGTTCCAGGACAGGCGCAAAGCTACACAGAGAAACCCTGTCTCGAAAAAAAAAACAAAAAACAAACAAACAAAAAAAAAAAACAAAAAAAATAAATAAATAATTAAAAAGTAATATTCACTAGCTGGTGGCACACACCTTTCTTTAATCCCAGCACTGGAGAGGCAGAGGAAGGTGGATCTCTGAGTTTGAGGCCAGCCTACTCTACGTAGTTCCAGGACAGCAAGAGCTATATAGTAAGACACTATCTCCAAAAATACAAAAAAAAAAAAAAAAAAAAAACCAAACCTAACATTAGTTCTAACTTGCTGATGTATCTGCCATGCTGGATTTTGTTTGTTTGTTTGTTTGATTTATTTATTTATTATGTATACAGTGTTCTGTTTGCATGTATCCCTACAGGCCAGAAGATGGAGTCAGATCTCATTACAGATGGTTGTGAGCCACCATGTGGTCGCTGGGAATTGAACTCAGAACCTCTGGAAGAACAGCCACTGCTCTTAACCTCTGAGCCATCTCTCCAGGCCTGTTTTTTGTTTTTTTGATTCAGGGTTTCTCTGTGTAACTTTGGTGCCTATCCTGGATCTCGCTCTGTAGACTAAGCTGGCCTCAAACTCACAGAGATCCGCCTAGCTCTGCCTCCCGAGTGCTGGGATCAAAGGCGTGTGTGACCACCGCCCAGCCATGCTGGTTTTTAAGAGCATCTGAACTTATAGATCAACTATAAAATGTAAGATTTATTAAATACCCTTTATTTGATAAACATAACATAAACCCCACTAAAGCTGGACGGTGGTGACTCAGTGCCTTTAATCCCAGCACTTGGGAGGCAGAAGAAGATGGATCTCTGTGAGTTAAAGGACAGCCTGGTCTACAAAGTGAGTTCCAGGACAAGCCAGGGTTACACAGAGAAACCCTGTCTAGGAAAAAAAAAAAATACCTGCCACACAGAACAACAACAAAAAACAACTGGCAGTGGTACACCTCTTTAATCCCAGCACTTGGACGGCAGAAGCAGGCAGATCTCTGTGAGTTCAAGGCCAGCCTGGTCTCCAAAGGGAGATCCAGGACAGCCAAGGCTGTTACACAGAGAAAAACAAAACAAAACCCCAATACTAAAATGCCTTTCAGTAGTAAAAGGCAACATCCTTTGACATAGGGAATTCAATAAATTGACATAAAAATAGCATAGACAGTTGCATCCTTGTGTGTAACCATTGCCTTTAACAGGCCAGTGAAGACAAATTGAAACACAGGTAAAACTTCCACTTGGTTCTGAGACAGTTTCCCCAGTGACTGCTAATCTTTGGTGGGGGTTTTTTGTGTGTTTGTTTTTTTGAGACAGGATCTCACTTGGTAGCCTGGAACTCACTATATAGTCCAGGTGGCCTCAGACTCGAAGAGATTCCTTCCCTCTACCTCCCAAATGCTGGAAGCTACTATGTTAGGCTTAACCTTTGTTTTTGAGAAAGGATCTCTTGTATCCCAGGCTAACCTTGAATTCATATGTAGCTACAGTTGACCTTAAATTTCTGGTCTTCCTGCGACTTCCTGAGTGCTAGATTTATGGGCATGCACCTGTTTGATAAGATTTAGTATGATGCTAGGAATTGAACTCAGGGCTTTAGGCATGGGTAGGCAAGCATACTACTTAACCAGGTGTTCCTCAGTTAATATTCACCACTGACACCCCCTTTTGAGACAGGGTCTCAGTATGTAACCCTGGCTAGCCTGGAGCTTAAGTATAGACCAAGCTGTCCTCAAACTCACAGAGTACACCGCCTCTGTCTCCTGAATTCTGGGATTAAAGGAATGAGTCACTACACCTTGAGTGTTGTTACTTGGTTATTGTTCATGATTTCTAGGAGACAATATATGGTCTCTTGCCAACCTGCAGTTCCAAATTAGGCTAAACTAGCCATTATACTGGCCATGAGCCCCAGTACCTGCCTGTCTCCACCTCCCCAGAGCTAGGATTATTAGCATACACTGTCACACCTGGATTTCTTTTTTTAACAAGAATGCTGGGGGTTGAATGTGAGCACCCATATCCTCCCTGGTTTTGTCTTATTAGTACTTTAATTACTGTATAGTAACTGTGATGCTTTAGTAGCTAGTGGATTCTAATTACTGCTGTAGTCTTGTTTAGTTAAAATATTTTATGTGTATGGGTATTTTGCCTGCATATATATCTGTGTATCATGTTCATTCTTGGTACCCAAGAAGGCCAGAAATGAGTGTTGGATACCCAGGAACTAGAGTTACAGAAAGCTGCTGTGTAGGTGCTGGGAATTGAAACAGGGTCTTCAGCCAGTGCTCTTAACCTCTGAGTCATCTCTCTAGCCTATGTAATTTTAAATTATTTTATTTGCCTATTTATTTATTTATTGAGACAAGATCTCTCTACATCTCTACATAGCAGTGGCTGCCTGGAACTTGCTATGTAGACTTGGTTAGCCTTGAACCCGCCTTGATCTGCCTGCCTCTACCTCTAGAGTGCTGAGATTAAAGGCTTGTGCCACAATACCTGACTCTAATTTTCTTAAGCATTCATATATATGATATATGTGTGAATGCCAGTGCCACTGTGTGTGTGTAAGCACACGTGCACGCGTACGCGAAAGCAAGAGTGTGTGTTAGTAGGCAGGCAGGCAGATTGGAACACGGTTTTACAAAGTTGGTTCTCCCTTTCCACCACGTGAATTCTAGAGATTCCAGGTTACCAGGCTTTTGCTCTCTGAGCCATTTGACTGGCTCCTGTAGTCAATCTTTTTGTCTGCTTCTGTTTGTTTACCATGTGGGTGCCTGTGGAGGCTAGCAGAGATTGTCATAACCCTTGGAGTTACACATAGTTATGAGCCACTCCACATGGGTGTTAGAATCCAAATTGAAGTCCTCTGCAAGAACAGCAATTGTTCTTTACCACTGAGCCAACTCTCAGTCTCCCATAGTCATTCTTTAGTGTGTAATTCTAGCAGCCTAAAAGGCCATAATGTAGATTTCATTGTTCTATAAGTGTCTAATTTTTAAGCAATATGGTGCTTGCTACAACCTGTTATCATGAAAACTAACATAGGATGGGTGTGTCAGGTAAAGTGTATATTTGGAACAGAGTTTGTACCTTTTTGTCAGGGTGGGGTTTGAGACAAGGTTTCTCCATGTAGCTCTGGCTGGCTGTCCTGGAACTCACTCTATAGACTAGGTTGGCCTTGAACTCACAGAGATCTGTTTACCTCTGCCTCCAGAGTGCTAGGATTAAAGGCATGGGCCACCACTGCCCTTCCAGTTTGTTCATTTAATCTTAGTTACAGAGGAGTGATGGGGTTAATGTTTTAGATGTGGTGCTCCCTTCATAAGTGATATGAAATTATCTTAAGTCAGTGATAATATTTTGTAGACTTAAGCAGTCATGTCCTCGAACTCATCTCTGCTGAAAATCAACCCTAATTTAGTTCCTAAGCTAAACCCGTAATAAAATAAATATTATTTTAACCTGAGAGTAGGGGCTGGAAAGATGGCTCAGTGCTAAGAACACTGGCTGCTTTTCCAGAGGACCCAATTAAATAGCCATCACCCACATGGCACTTAACAATCTTCTGTAACTCCAATTTCAGGGGATCTGAACCCCCTCTTCCGGCTTTAGTGGGTACTACACACATGTGATGCACAAACATACATACATCTATACATAAACAAAAATAAATCTTTTTGGTTTTTCGAGACAGGGTTTCTCTGTGTAGCTTTGCACCTTTCCTGGAACTCACTTGGTAGTCCAGGCTGGCCTCGAACTCACAGAGATCTGCCTGGCTCTGCCTCCCGAGTGCTGGGATTAAAGGCGTGCGCCACCACCGCCCAGCTAAATCTTTTTAAAAATAAAGCAGGATGGTGGTGCAACATGTCTTTAATCCTATCACTTGGGAGGCAGAGGCAGGCAGATCTCTGCGATTTTGAGGCCAGCCTGGTCTATTCTACAGAGTGAGTTCCAGGACATCCAGGGCTACCCAAAGAAACCTTGTCTTGAAAAACCAAAATAAATAAGTAGTAACTGGGCTAGTAGTGCACACCTTTAATTCCAGTATTCAGGAGGCAGAGGCAGCCAGATCACTGTGAGTTCAAGGCCAGTCTGGTCTACATAGTTCTAGGACAGCCTAGAGACCCTGTCTCAAAAAACCTGACAGTATTTAGTATTTAATGTTCTTGTTAATAAATAAAACATGACAGACATTTCTCTTCAGGTGTAGAATGAGCCAAGGAGATTCCAACCCAGCAGCTATTCCACATGCAGCGGAAGATATTCAAGGAGATGACAGGTGGATGTCTCAGGTAAAGGGTGGTGCATATGCATTACTTGCGTGGATAGATCACTTTGTTTTGTGTGTATGCAAGTATATGTGTGTGCGTGCACAAGCTAGCATGTGTTTGCACGCATGTGATGGCCAGAGATCTGGTGTTTTCCTCAATTGATTGTTCTCTACCTTACTTTTGAAACAGTGTCTCTCACTGAACCTGGAGCTCACTAATTTGGCATGACTGGCTGGTCAGCATACTTCAGGGATCCTCCCGTCCCTTCCCTTGTTTCCCCACTGCTAGGGGGCCAGGGTTTAGTTGGTTGGTTGGTTGGTTGGTTTTAGATTTCTTTTTTTTTTTTGGTTTTTTGAGACAAGGTTTCTCTGTGTAGCTTTGCACCTTTCCTGGAACTCACTTTGTAGACCAGGCTAGCCTCGAACTCAAAGAGATCCACCTGCCTCTGCCTCCCAAGTGCTGGGATTAAAGATGTGTACCACCACTGCCCGGCTAGATTTCATTTTTTTCCTTTATATGTACATATCTGGGTGTGGGTGCCCGAACGTGCCAGGACTACCAAGAGTTTTTTTGTTTTGTTTTCAAGACAAGGTTTTTCTGTTTAGCACTGGCTGTCCTGGAACTTGCTCTTTAAACCAGGATGGCTTTCAACTCAGAGAGATCCTCCTTCTTCTGCCTCCTGAATGCTGGGGTGAAAGATGTGTGCCACAGGGTTGGAGAAATGGCTCAGTGGTTAAGAGTACTGGCTGCTCTTCCAGAGGACCCAAGTTCCAATTCCCAGCACCCACATGACAGCTCAACTCATAACTGCCTTTATCTTCAGTTTCTGGGGATCTGACACTTTCACACAGACATATATATAGGCAAAACACGAATGCACATGAAATAAATTATTTTTGAAAAAGATGTGTGCCACCACCACCATTTCTTTCTTTTTTCTTTTTTAATTTTGTTTTTGAGACAGGTCTTTTAATAATCCTGCTTCCGCCTCCCACATGCTGAGATTACAGTCATAAAATGCTCACTAGGTAAATACTCTACCAACTGAGATCCCCATCCCTGATTCTAGGGTTTAGGGAAAAGGAATAATCTGTAGACCTGTCCCTGAAACTAGATTAGAAACTGTTGCCTAGCCAGATGGTGGTGAGTTCAAGACCAGCCTTCTCTATGTAGTGAGTTCCAGGACAACCAGAGCTACATAGTGTAAGACCCTGTCTCAAACAACATCAGAAGTTTCTTTTTTTCTTCTTCTTCTTCTTCTTTTTTTTTAATGGTTTTTCAAGACAGAGTTTCACTGTGTAGCCCTGGCTGTCCTGGAACTCCATTTGTAGACCAGGCTAGCCTCGAACTCACAGAAATCCACCTGCCTCTGTCTCCCGAGTGCTGGGACTAAAGATGTGCCCCAACACAGCCCGGCAAAAAAAGTTTCTTAACCAGATATGCTAGGTAGCACATGCCTAGCATCTAAACTCAGGAGTTAAAGCCCAACCTGGGCTACATATTTAGACCCTGACTTTAAACAAACAAAACAAAAGCCAATGAGCAGGGCTGGGTGTGTGGTTCAGTGACAGACTTAGCTGGGACTTAGCTGGGCCCTGTGGTGCACACCTCTAGTTCTGGTTATTTAGTAGACTGAGGCAGAAAGATCACTTGAGACCCAGAGTTTGAAGTCAGCTTAGGCAACTTAATTGAAAGGAGGGGAAGGGAGAGTGAGTCAGGCATGCTACTACTGGGTTACTACTGCTTTTAAACTTGGATTAGACTGAAAAGGATTGAGTGCTGATCTACTGACAGTTTAACATTTGGATGTTATAGCTGTGTTCAAAATGTATATTCTATCTAAAAGCTAGGCATCTACTTCAAGAGGAAGCTGAGAAGAAAAAAAAAGACTTGGGTTTTAATTAGATCTTGGTTCAAAAATAAATGTAATACTTTTAAAAAAGAGTCTGTAAAGCCTGAACATGGATTGGATGTTAGATGTTAATGGGCTGTTTTTTATTTTCTTAGTATGGTTTCATAAAAGAACATTCTAGGGGCTGGAGAGATGGCTCAGCAGTTAAGAACACTAGCTGCTCTTCCAAAGGTCCTGAGTTCAATTCCCAGCAACCACATGGTGGCTCACAACCATCTGTAACGAGATCTGGTGCCCTCTTCCGGCCTGCAGGCATACATGCAGACAGAACACTGTATACACAATAAATAAAATTTTTAAAAAAAAAGTAACATTCTAACTTGTGTTTGCTGAAGTACTTGAGTCATGGGTAGTAGAGAGATGGTTCAGCAGTTAAGAACATTTGCTACATAATTATGAAGAGCAGAGTTCAGATCCAGCACCCACATTGGGTGGTTCACGGAACACTTGAATCTCCAGCTTCAATGGATAGGATGCCTTCTTGTGGCTTTCTCAGTCACCCTCATACACTCACATGCATATGCAGGCCTACGTAAAGTAAAAGTTTAAAAGAAAAAAATTAAAAGAATGGTTTAGTTCACACCTATTTTCCCAGCACACTTGGGAGGTAGAGGCAGAAGGATACATGAGTTCAAGGCTAGCCTAGGGTGTTTGAGACAGTTTAAAAAAAAACAAAAAACAAAAAACGAAAAAAAAAGCTAGAGGTGGCACACACATTAACTACCAACACTCAGGTAGAGGCAGGTGGATCTCTTGAGTTTGAGACCATTTTGGTCTGTATATCAAGTTATAGGCCAGCCAGGACTGTATAGTGAGATTTCGTCTCAAAAACACAACAAAACTCAAATAGTTTTTTTGTTTGTTTGTTTTTGTTTTTGTTTTTGTTTTTCGAGGCAGGGTTTCTCTGTGTAGCTTTGCACCTTTCCTGGAACTCACTTGGTAGTCCAGGCTGGCCTCGAACTCACAGAGATCCTCCTGGCTCTGCCTCCCGAGTGCTGGGATTAAAGGCGTGCGCCACCACCGCCCGGCAAAACTCAAATAGTTTAACAATTCGTAGCTGTACAAAGAGATAAAGCAAATCTAGAAACTGTTGTAATAGGTTTGCGTTGGTGTGGTTGCACAGGTCTATAAGGCAGCACAGAGACACAGGGAGGAGGAGGAGGATTGCTGCACAGTTTGAGGTTAGCCTGGTCTATGTAACAAGTTTCCGGTGAGACCCTGTCCTGAAAGGTTTCTCTTTGTTTTAAATTTTGTGTGTGTGTGTGTGTGTGATCGTGTCTGTCTGTCTGTGTGTGTCTCTGGGTCAGAGGGCAACTTACAAGAGTTGGTTCTCTCCTGCCATTTGAGTTCCAGGGTTCAAACAGGTTTGCCTGTAAGGGCCTTTACCTACTACTGAGTCATCTTGATGGCCCCAAAAATGCCTTTTTATTTTTTTTCCTAATTTAAGGGAAAGGTAGAGGTTTTTTGTTTGTTTAATTATATGAAGCATTTTGATATTCTGGATTTGGTAGAATTGTGATTTTCTTGAATCTAAACCAATAAATAGAATGATCAGTCTGGTAAGGGTAGAAATTAATTTCCAATTAACTATAGAAAAAAAGAATAAGCTTTAGGATAGACTAAAAAGGATGAATAGCTTGGTTGGTTTGCTTGCTTGCTTACCTATTTTATAGTATTGGGGGTGGATCTCTGGGTCTTGCTCATAAAGAATGTTTTACAGTACCTGGTTAGACAACAATTTGTTTTGGCCAACAAATTGCGAAAGGAAAGAAATACCAATTTCTTATTTTTCTTTCTTCTACAAACCAGCATAATAGGTTTGTTCTGGACTGTAAAGACAAAGAGCCGGACGTGCTGTTTGTGGGAGATTCCATGGTACAGTTGATGCAGCAGTATGAGGTAAATCAGAGGGTATTCTTGGCTCCTAATGTATGTCCACTGATAACTTACAAACTTTCTTTCTAAACTGACCTCATAGGCTTAGGATTCAGCGATGCTCTAGCGCCGTCTACAAGGGAAGGCAGATGTACCTAGTGGGATTCTTGGTATAGTGTTATTTGTAACTAAACTCCCTTTTTGCTCTTGACTTCCAAGAAGCTTGACGTTTGCTGTATTTGCCTGGTGGTGATGTCTGATTCTTACTTCTGTTTGCTTTGTCCTGCTCATAATTCTCACTTATTTGTGTTCTACCACTTTCTGATGTTTTTTGTGTGTGTGTGTTGGGGGTGGGGGGCAGGGAGTAGAGATCAAGTTTCTCTGTATAGCCCTGGCTGTCCTGGAACTCACTCTGTAGACCAGGTTAGCTTCAAACTTCAAGATCTGCTTGTCTATGCCTCCTGAGTGCTAAGATTAAAGGAGTGTACTACCACTGCCCTGCAACTTACTGTATAATTTTGTAATGGGCTTTTCCGAATCTTTTTAGGCTTGGGCATTCTTCCAAAGGAAACTTAAAAGAAAATATAGCTTTGTTTCTTTTTGGTTCCAATACTCTTAAGTTTCTTCAACTTGTATTTCTTCTTCTTTTTTTTTTTTTTTTTTTTGAGACAAGGTTTCTTTATAGAACAGTTATATAACAGTCTTGCCTGTCCTGGAACTCTCTGTAGTCCAGGCTGGCCTCAAACTCATAGAAATCGGAGTGCTGGGATTAAAGGCGTGTGCCACTACCTCCTGGCTTCACTTCATTTTTTTTTTTTTTTTGGTTTTTCGAGACAGGGTTTCTCTGTAGTTTTGCGCCTTTCCTGGAACTCACTTTGTAGACCAGGCTGGCCTCGAACTCACAGAGATCCGCCTGCCTCTGCCTCCCGAGTGCTGGGATTAAAGGCGTGCGCCACCACCGCCCGGCTTTCACTTCATTTTTTAAAAAATAGTTGAATTCATGAAAAAGTGTTTATTGAGTTGACAGCTTGATTTAGGGTGTTGCTTTCTCAATGGGCATACAATGTGCTGTGCAGGTTCTTGAGCTGAGACTCAGTGCTTCATTAAGAACTGAGTCACTGCACGCTAGCATCTCAAAGCCCTTTAAGTGAGTGGCATATTGTTTTCAGTGCTAACATTTGAATAAGGAACATGGAAGGTTAGCATGTCGAAGATTAGTGGCGGTGGTAGTACACACCTTGAATCCCAGCACTAGGGAGGCAGAGACAGACAGATCTCTGAGTTTGAGGCTAACCTGGTCTAGAGTGAGTCCTAGGACAGCCAGGGCTGCACAGAGAAACCCTGTCCCAAAAAGTAACAACAAAAGTGTGGAAGGTTTATTAGTTTTAGATGTATTAAATCACGTTGCAATTGAAGAACTTTTATTTCCAGTGATTTTTTTTTTTTTTTTAGTTTAACTATATCAAGTTTTTTGTCTTTAGATATGGAGAGAGCTGTTTTCCCCACTTCATGCACTTAATTTTGGAATTGGGGGAGATACAACACGACATGTTTTATGGAGACTAAAGAATGGAGAACTGGAGAACATTAAACCTAAGGTGAGGAAACATACTTTTCAAAGAGTATGATTAATCTTGAGTCTTTCAAATATGGTTGTTTGAAGTTGTGAAAAATTTTTTCTTGAAAGGCCTGTTTTATGCATGCTCTTTGCTTCATGCTTGTTTATGGGAAACATCATTGCTTAGGAAACATACTGAGGCACTGACTTAAAAAGGACTCAGTCTGTTGTTTGGCTGAGTTGTATTGTGATTGTTATAACTCTTCAATTGTAGGAATCAAATTGATGCTCAGTAGAATGTGGAATGTGTGGGCCTGGGCAATACGGTGGGAAGCAGAGCCATGACTCACTTCAGGAAATTCTTAGCATATAAACAGATATATAGCCAAGTTCTCTGAGTGCTTCTGAAAATGTTTAGGACAAATGTGAACAAATGAATCTGTAATGCCTTGTCACATTATAAACATCTGCACTTGGTGCACTGCATATAATTTTTTCAACCCCTAAAGAGAAAGAAAAGAGGAAACAAAGGAGGAAACCAACTAATGAAAGTTGGTTTCACTGGGCATAGTGGTGCATGCCTTTTAAATACAAGTGGAGAAACCATGTTTAAAACACAGCCTCCATGCCAGTGACTTCTTTCTTGAGTGCACCTGTGTATTTATAGACTTTGCACTCCTGGGTGCTCCTGCTACTGCATAGTGTATTTCTAACCAGGGAAAATCTTACTGTGTGTGAAGCAGTTCCTTAAATCCCACTTTAGTACATCTGTCTGCCAGGAATGTTTCATTTTTATTCAGTTGAGTTCATTGTTCTTTTCTGTGTAGCTAATGAATTGTGAGAGTAATTCTTTCTTGTTTCTTCCTGGTATAATTTTGGCACTTAAATATTAAATTCTCGTTAATTTATCTTAAAACATAATATTAGGCATAAGTCACTGTTTGGGGGGGAGGAATTTGATTACATTTATTTCATGTGTATGCATTATGTGCTGCAGTGCATGTGTAAAAGTCGGAGGGCACCTTGTAGAAATGGATTTTCTATATCTACCACATGGGCTTGGAACTTGAACTCAGATTGAAGGTTTGGCAACCATGAAGCCATTTCACTTTCAGTTTCAGCTTCCCAAACTGAAGTGACCCAACATCATCTGAGAAGCTCATTCTTCTTTTGATTTTTTTAAAGTTTTTATTACAGTTTTTATTTATTTTGCTTGTGTCTTCACGTGCACACATGTGAGTGAGCATACTGTGGCACCGTGGAGGTCAGAGGACATTTGTGGGAGTCAGTTCCTTCTTTGCAACTTGTGGGTCCAAGGGATCGAACTTAGGTCATTAGGCTTCTTGGCAAATCCCTTTACCTGTTGAGCCTTCTCACCTGTTCCCGATTCTCTTGATTTTTTTTTTTTAAGTAAGCTTTTCATTTAAATGTTTTATGTTCTTTTATTTCTTGGTCTTTATCGTCTCCCTTCTTTTTTCTTCCCTCATTATAGGTCATTGTTGTCTGGGTAGGAACAAACAACCATGAAAACACAGCAGAAGAAGTAGCAGGTGGAATTGAGGCTATTGTACAACTTATAAATACAAGGCAGCCACAGGCCAAAGTCATTGTGCTGGTAAGTAGTCTTTCTGGGTGGAGATTTTTATATCTTTAGATCCACTGAGAATCTTTTCAAACATGGTATCTCATCAATACAGAGTCTGTAAGTGGGAGCAGTTTCTGATGGTTGTTGTAAGGACAGGATGGTTAGGAGGAAAGGTCATGGAGGGAGGTATTTGCTATTACTAGTAGTTCGGGTTTTATCTTGTAGGTGCTGAAAAGTCAGATCTTTTTTGACTGGTGTGTGTCTGAAGCCAACCTATAAGAATTAGTTTTCACCTGGCAGTGGTGGCACACGCCGTTAATCCCAGCACTCGGGAAGCAGAGCCAGGCGGATCTTTGTGAGTTCGAGGCCAGCCTGGACTACAGAGTGAGTTCCAGGAGAGGCACAAAGCTACACAAAGAAACCCTGTCTCGAAAAACCAAAAAAAAAAAGAATTAGTTTTCACCGAGTGGGTGATGGTGGCAAACACCTTTAATCCCAGCACTCGGAAGTCAGGAGCAAACAGATCTCTGTGAGTTTGAGGCCAGCCTGGTCTATAGAGCGAGTTCTAGGACATCCAGGCCACATAGAGAAATCCTATCTTAAAAAAAACACCACCAACAACAAAAGAAATAGTTCTCTTCTACTACTATGTAGGTGCCAGGGATCAAACTCAGGTCATTAGGTTTTGTGACAGCTTTTACCTGGTGAGTTACCTTGCCAGCTCCGGATCTTAGTTTTTATTTCATGGCATTTAATTGTTGGTATAGCTGTTGCACTCTATGCCTTATTCCATACTGGTATGTTGTGACTGAGCTCTGAAAAAGCTTCATGGGGATGTTAATGTATGAACAGTTCAGGGTGAATTCTCCATAAATATTCTTTGTTTTAAAGTAGATATTAAGGAGCTGAGGACATATAACTCAATGGTAGAGCAATTGCATAGTATGTGTGTGACCCTGGATTTGATCCCTAGCATCAAATTTATATATAAAAAATAAACCAAATTTGATAAAGGTATTGATTATGGTCTTATCAATAATACTGAAACATTAGATGTAACCTAAATGATGAATCTGATAGGGGAGTGATCCCAGAGTTTTTTAATACATTAGCACAGATCATATTACAACTGTGAGTGGGTGTGAAAAAGACCATGATGTTTTGAAGTGGAAAAACCTATGGTTACTTAAACATACACACACATATTTGGATACACACACACACACACACACACACACACACACACACACACACTACTATTTGGAAAGTCTAAAAGAAACAGAATTAGAACAGTTTTTAGAAGTTTAAAGGGATTAAATTATCTCTGTGTATGCATACATGTATGTGTCTACATGTGTGAATGCCATGAAGCACATGTTGCAAAACAACTTCAGATGTTGGTCTTTGCCTTCTACCTAGTTTGAAACAACATCTCTTGTTCCACAATGTATATTCCAGGGTAGCTGGCCCACAAACTTCCAGGAATCCTCCTGTCCCTACCTCCTGCCTCAGAACAGCAGTTCAGGGATTGGGATAACTGCTGTGCCTTGCTTTCCTTGGATTCTGGGGAACTTAGGTTCTTGTGCATGGGCAGCAAGAACTTTACCCATTGAGCCATCTTTGTGGCTAGGAGTTTAATGTCTTATTTTAGCAATGATTTCAAATCAAAGGGGAAAAAATGAACCAGAATACCTTGGTACTTTGATTAAGGAAAATGTTATGCAAATACATAAACTTTTTCTCACTTTTTTTTTTATAATTATTTTGTGTGTGTCGTACAAATTTGTGCCATGGTATGTATATGAAGGTCAAAAGACAACTTAAGAGAGTTGATTTTTCTTATACCACCTGGTTTCTGAGGATTGAGGTTAGATCCACAGGTTTATTGGCAATGACTTTTCTCATCGAGCCATCTCAGTAGCTATTTTTTCCTCATTCTTGTTTGTAAATCCTAGTAGATATGTTGCCCCGATCGTGAGAAATAGTCATGCTGCTGTTTTTTATGACTTGAGAGTTAGAACAAGTGTTTATTGGTCCCTGGTCATCTTTCCTGGTTATTCCTTCTATCTCAACCAGACTTTGTTAGCATTGTTAACATGTGAAATATTAGGTACAGAGTCTTCAACTTTTTTTAGACAGAGTATTCTGTAGCCAAGGCTGGCATCAGACTGAATGTGTAGCTGAAGATATTTAACTTCTACTCTTTAGCCCCCAACTGTGAGGATTACAGGCATGTGCCAGCCATCTCTCCTAGTCCCTGAGTTTGCACTTAACAGTAATAAGCTCAGCCTTAGGACTGACTTCATCATTTGAAGTGTTTTAGCATAGCGAGTATAGAGGGAGATGAACCAGTGTAACAATCTGAGAATTCTCTGTGGCTTTGGGGGAGCTATAAAATCATAAGTAAATTGGCAACCAAAGCCCCAACACATTACTGAAAGAACTAGAGTAAATATGTACAAGTGTATGCTTTGAATATATGTTTATTTTTTGTAAAATAAAACTCACTGTAAGGCTGAGCAGTAGTGGTGCACAACTTTAATCCCAGCACTAGGGAGGCAAAGGCAGCTGGATCTTTGAGTTTGAGGCCAGCCTGGTCTACAGAGCTGGACAGTTCAGGACAGCCAGGGATACCCAGAGAAACCCTGTTCCGAAAAAAGCCAAAACCAACCAAACAAACCAATAAAAAACTCACAGTAAGGGCTGGCACTGTAATTCATGGTGGAGCTCTTGCTTTACATTCATGAGGCCCTTGGATTAATCCCCAGTACTACCAGTAATAACAAGTAAGTAAAGTAAAGGACACACAATAAATCTGTTCTTGAAATACAACATCTTACATACTCTGTAGGAGAAATTGGGAACAAAATATTTACCTGAATAGCAGTTACGTTTCCTTGTGTGCCATTACTAGGCATTGGCCAGCTACAAGGATGGCAGTGTCTGGCAGTATTTCTGTAATGGAACCAGCTGATTATTTGTTGAACACGACTGCTAGTTTGCATTGATAAAATCTTGCTCTTGCTGGGCGGTGGTGGCACACGCCTTTAATCTCAGCACTTGGGAGGCAGAGGCAGGTGGATTTCTGTGAGTTCAAGGCCAGCCTGGACTACAAAGTGAGTTCCAGGAAAGACGCAAAAGCTACACAGAGAAACCCTGTCTTGAAAAACCAAAAAGAAAAAAAAAAAATCTTGCTGTTGACATGTAATATTTCTCTTTACCATAGTAGGAAGACAGCATTGATTTATCTGAAAATTGTATTAGATCATTGATATACAAGTTAAAATTAATTTAGGATATATTTATCTTACTAGGTATGTAATTTATGTGTTTCATTAAGACAGCTTTGATTCCAGTTCTCTTTCTTTTTCTTTTTTTTTTTTTTTAGATTTATTTATTATGTATAGTGTTCTGCCTGCATGTGTCCCTGCAGGCCAGAAGAGGGTACCAAGTCTCATTACAGATGGTTGTGAGCCACCATGTGGTTGCTGGGAATTGAACTCAGGACCTCTGGAAGAGCAGGCGGTGCTCTTAACCACTGAGCCATCTCTCCAGCCCCCCAATTCTCTTTCTTATAATATGTTATAGTGTAGCTTTCTTTGGCATTGATAGGTTTGTCTAAGCTACATTCTCCTGACAAGGTATATGGAGAAAGAATTGAAGGGAGGACATACTGGCTTTGGGAGAACCAGTGGGAGATGTTTTAGTAATTGGGATGAATAGCATTAAGTTCCTAAGCAAAAGTAATGTATATTATTGTGGTGAAGAAAAAGAAGATGGAGACTGCGGATGTGACTCGGTTGATACAGTGCTTGCTGGGCATGCAGTGAAGCCCTGGGTTCCATTCCTGGTACCACATAAACCAGATGTACTGGTATATACCTGTAATCCTTAGCCATGTGGTAGTTTCAGGCCAGCCTGGGATTCATGAGATCCTGTCTCAGAAAACAAAGATTGATTAGAAAAATATATAGAATGTAAGCATTTAATGATTCCATGATAAATAAGGAATATGAGGTGAGAGACTTGGGATGTTGGAATGACAGTTGATACAATGGACAAGGAGCACAGTTTAAAGAGAAGGTGATATACTGCTGTTGGACATGCTATGGGGACTTCAGGAACATTTCGTCTGTAGGTGGAAGTTCAGTGGAATTCTGAAGCTCTAAAAAAGATCTTGGCTAAGGTGTTCAGAGTGGCAGGCTGGAGAGATGGCTTAGTGGTTAAGAGCACTTGCTGTTCTTCAGAGGACCTTGGTTTAACTCCCAGTACCCACATGATGACTCATAACCATCTGTAACTTCAGTTCCAGGGCATCTGATACGCTTTTCTGTCCTCTTTGGGTACCAGGTACAGATATGGTACATAGACATATATGGAGGCGAAACACTCATACACATAAAATAATTTTAAAATGTTCAGAACGAAGAATAGTGGGGTCCTAAAGATATCAGCAGTCAGCAACAGGATGAGGAAGACACTCAAGAACAAACAGGTCAGCTTTAGATAAAACTACCATAGTCAGGGCTAGAGAGATGGCTTCCATGAATGACTAAGAACACTGACTGCTCTTCCAGAGGACCTAGGTTCAATACCCAGCACACACATGGCAGCTCACACCTGTCTGTAATTCCAGTTCCAGGGCTTCTGACATCTTCACACAGACATACATACAGGCAAAACACCAATGAACATAAAATAAAAATAAATTATATTTAAAAAGATAAAAAAAACAAAAAACCAAACTCCCATAGTCTGGTATTTTAGAAGCCAGAGTGTGCCAGATGGAACAGATATTCCAGGAATACTGGAAGTCATAAGTAAGTAAAGAAAAACAAATAGCTCTCTCTGTTAATGCTCTTCTGTGCTCTGCCCCAGGGTCTGTTACCTCGAGGTGAGAAGCCCAACCCTTTAAGACAAAAGAATGCCAAGGTGAACCAGCTTCTCAAGGTTTCCCTGCCGAAGCTTGCCAATGTGCAGCTCCTGGATACAGATGGGGGCTTCGTGCACTCGGACGGTGCCATCTCCTGCCACGACATGTTCGATTTTCTTCATCTCACGGGAGGGGGCTATGCAAAGATCTGCAAACCCCTCCATGAACTGATCATGCAGTTGCTGGAGGAGACACCGGAGGAGAAGCAAACCACCATTGCTTGACTGGCCATCAGTGTTAGCAGCATCCCAGCTTCCTCAGATCAGTTACACCACTGGCACTACAGAATCCTTTCTTAAGGCACTTTGCATTGTACAATGTTCCTGGATGCTTGTATCTAATGTTTGAAGGGGAGGAGGAGGGATTGAAACTGGTCCTGTATATAAAAGTTGGTTTGGCACAGGAGAAAACTTAGTCCAGGAAAATTCATTTGAAACCAGAGGGGACTTTTTAGTTGTATATGACACCTTTGTCGAATCATCACTGTTTCTCCTAGGACAACATGAAGCACGAGTACAACATGAAGATTCTTTTCTTGGCCTTTTTTCTATGGATTATGTCTTCTGTGATAATTATCACATCTACTTGGCTTTAAACTTATTTTTGGTCCAGTTGTAAGGTTCATGAGTTAGTGTGTTGTGTTGTTTTGTTTGATTCATGTATCCTCAGTATTTTTATATAACATATAGCATCAGATTAAACATGCTTGTCACTCAAATACGGAAGATGCTATAGTTACAAGTGAGTCTGTTCCTCTCAATCTAGCAGTGAAAACAAGTTCTGGGGACTGTGGGGTATTATTTGTATGCTGCTGAATATCATGTCTATAATAGACCCATGCATGCAGCCTTTCCTCTGCTTCCTTTTCATCTCTTTGCAGATGGGTTATTTCCATTGCAAGCTTTTAACTCATTTTTGATCTAGGAGTTGCATTGCTGTCAGGATGATCTTACTGATGTATAACTCATTCTGTGTGGTGTTCTGTGATGTAGGGTCTGTGTGGTGTTACTCACCCAGAGTTCTGGTTGTCACCCCCTCCTCCCCAACCTGTTATGGTTTGCTTTGTTTTGAGCATTTGTGGTAGGGGTCAGAATTGTTTCCCATTCCATAATGCCTGATGTTATTTTAAGTTTTATATTATCTTAAGGTGTATATGTTTGTTTTCATTTTATATATATATAAAGATATATATATATATATATATATATATATATATATTTTACAGTACTGGAATCAAACCCAGGGCCTAGCACAAACTAAGCAAGTGCTCTGCCACTGAAGTAATCCCTAGTCTTGTTTGTTTTTTTTAATTGGTTTAATTCTTAATTCTATCAGTTAAAAAAATTTGGCTGTTTAAATGGGAAACAAGCTGCTCTTCATAATAGATGTGCTGTCTTTTTTGGTTTTTTTTTGAAGGCAGAGTTTCTCTGTATAGTCCTGGCTGTCCTGGAACTCTCTGTTTACCAGGCTGTCCTCAAACTCAGAGATCAGCCTGCCTCTGCTTCCCCAATGCTAGGATCAAAGGCATGCCCCACCATGTCCCACTTTGGATGTGCTAGCTTTATTCCACCATTTTAGTAAAGATGAACTAGGTTCATTTTTTAATTTTTGAGACAAGGTCTCACTGTGTAGTTCTGGGTAGCCTGGAACTTGCTATGTAGACCAGACTGACCTTGAACTCCTGAGATCTGCCTGCCCCTGCCTCCTGAGGACTGAGATTAAAGGCATACACCACCATGCAGGTGGCTCATTTAACTTTCAAGGTTCCTTATGTAATGTGTGTTCATCGAGATTTCAAGAGAGCTCTTTACAGTCCTACTGGTTTGCTCTCGAGCTACACAAACTGCCACTTGAGAGAACAGTAGATTTTTGGTTGTCCAGTATGCCTATGGACCCTGTACAAACTGGATCTACAAACATTTTAAACTGGACCAGACTGGGGATTGAAGTAACCCATTAAATGTGCTCTGCCATGATTCTACTTAATGGTTACATTCAGTAGCTACAATCTAGGCTTTATGTTCTGCTTTCAACGCAGATATCAGGGCTGGTTTGTGCTGAGACCTGCACCTGACTGAGAAGGATTAGAAGTTGGGATGGCGTTTTTTCCTGGTGAGCCTCTTTGTAGGAGTTTATTTTAATGCATAGTCTTGTGAATATATCATGTCTTCATTAGCAACAGGAAAATACACATGGTGTTTACTAAAATTGTTTACTACATTCAAATTCCCTTTTATTTTTTTAGTAGCCCAAGCTCTTGAGTTTTTCAAGACATTGTTTTCTGAACTGAGGTATAATTTTAGGAAGGAGATCTAATTAAGCCAGAATTTTGTGTGTAAAAAGAACATTTTCTATCCTGATGTTTCTGTGTTCCTCGGGGAGAGTAGGAGTATGGTCCAAATGAATCCATTAGGTCACTCCTGCAGCATGCGCTTGTAGTTTCTTTCTTGACCAAGGATGAACTAGTCCTATGAGCTGGCCTTCAGCTCCTGCATATGTGTATAAACCTCAGATGTTACTACATTTTATATCTACCAGAGCTATTCAAGCAATAGTATTTGAACCACTAGCCTTTTAAATAAAACTCTGCCCTATTGCTAACGTGCAGCTACCGAGTCCACTGTCATTTCTTGCCAGGTTTATTTGTGCTGTTTTAGGGCAACAGTGTTTATTGCTTTTTCTTTGGTTTACATCCCAGATTGCTTAGTCTTTGTAATTTTTTTTTTTTTTAAAGATGTGAACTGAATGCAGTGTCCACATGAAATGTCCTAGTTTGTCATTGTGATTAAGGGACCAGGTAGCTACCAAGGTAGCACAGATAATACTTTGTTCTCTCTTTTTGGTAGGTGGGCTGGTGGTTTTCTTAGGCAGAGTCTACATGTACCCTGGCTGCCCTAGAATGTATGGTGATCCTCCTGTCTCTCTGTCTCTCCAGCCCTGGATTACAGGCCTCTTCCATCATTCCTGGCTTGTTCTCTTCCTTTCCCAACATTTTTCTTCCCTTTGAGACAGCCTGGCTTTCAACTTACCACGTAGCTGTGGATGCCCTTGAACTCAGTCTTTCTGCAAGCTCTACCGTCCAGGTGCTAGGGGTCGTGTCTCTAATGTGGTGGGTTGGAGATGCCCTGCCACAGGCATCATCTATTGCAAGTGGCTTGGCTGCCCTTGTGTTGTAGATTACGTTGGCAGTGCTCTGGCCACAATGTCAGGGCTGGTAGGATTGTTGAGGACCTTTGTCTAATCCTGAGTCTTCTGTCAAAATTCTTCACCCAGCAAAGTAAGTTTTGAGTAGCTCATGCCCTATCCTTGAGAATTGTAACTCTCATTGTTAAAAAAGTCCCAAATTTCTGTTTGCGTTTTTCAACCTAACCACTTACAGTTGTATGCTAATGCCTGAAACCTGTTTGTGCTGAGGTGTGTGACCAGTGCCAGTTTTAAATTTATTACAGTGGTGAGGAAAGTAGACACAGAAGGGAGCATGGCAGCTCCTGACCCTTGAGTGGTGTGGGTGGGAGCAGAGTTGGGGCTTGCCTGTAATCTTCCTCTCCAGGACCACTGCAGCAGGCTGACTGAACCTCCCCAGGGAAGCTTGTGACTGTGTTTTGGTAAAGGCTTCTTGACTAGAATCCATTCTGTTCAGTGCTTATTTCATATAAAAGTCAACATTTCACTGCGAACTTACTGATGTCTTCCTGTCTCTTTTATCGTAGTTTAGATTCCAATGGAAAAAGCAGGGATGGGTTTTCCTACCTTATAAACAAAGTGGATTCTTGGCTCATCTTATGTCCCATGAATCTGAATGTACCAAATTGACTCCACCTTCCACAGGGTAGGACAGTAGGATGGGTGAGTAATCACACGTGACCCTGAGTAGATAAGTGAGAGGGTGTTGCAGATTGGTCACAATCTCCTTAGGTAGCCTTGCCTAGGAACTCAGAAATCTGCCTGCCACACCTCTCATGTGCTCAGATTAAAGGTGTGCCCTGCCATGCCTGGCCTTACAGATAACTAATAAACCATAAACTGACCTTTGACCCTGTTTTGTAAATTCAGTGTTTAGAATTTATTCACAGAATGTCCCAGGTGGCATTGTTTCTCCATTCTTCATACCAACAGTCACCATGATTTGAATGCTTGGACTAGTGTCTCCTGTTACCTGCAGTTTACACTCAGATGGCCTGCTCTTCTGGATTCCTGTAACTTCTAGGGAGAAATGCTTCAGGATATCTTCCATCCCAGGTGTTTTGTGTGGATGTAGCCCCATATAGCTATTGATTAAGAGGCCAGGGTTACACAGAGAAACCTTGTCTTGGAAAACAAAAAGAAGAGGCTTAGAAATTGAGTGTCACACCCGAGCTAAGGTAGCCTAGCTTAAATAGTTAAGCCCAGCCGGGCGGTGGTGGCCCACACCTTTAATCCCAGCACTGGGAGGCAGAGCCAGGCGGATCTCTGTTAGTTCGAGGCCAGCCTGGGCTACCAAGTGAGTCCCAGGAAAGGCGCAAAGCTACACAGAGAAACCCTGTCTCGAAAAACCAAAAAAAAAGTTGAGCCCAGCTTTGAGGCAGCCTTCCCTCCTTGCCCTGGTGTTGCCCGTTGCTCTAGGTTCTGATGAGATGAAGTCATCGTGGATCTAGTTGCCCTCAGGTGGATGTCCTAGGATTGCTGTGTCTTCTCTCCTGGGTGAGGCAGCAGCTGCTTTAGTCTACATGCTGCTGGTGTCTCCCCTTCAGTTCTACATTTTGTGTGGTCACAACATTCAATAGACTTACTTAAAGTGCACTGTCTGGCCGTCTGACTTCCCACCTTCAACCAGCACTGAAATGAAATCATTGTGGAACAACAATTTGTACTGATGTACCTATGGGGTTGCAGAGGCAACAGCACTCAGTGTTAGCTTGTCAGTAAAGTCAAATTTACAGGATACTTGTCAGTAAAGTCAAATTTAGAGGATACTTAGATGAATGAATTTAAAATGTAAAGAGAATGTGGAGTCAAAATGCAACTCCCTGCATAGTTAATCCTTCCAATATCCAGAAAGATTTGTTTGTCCTGTAGCTCAGGCTGGCCTGGAACTCATTGTGTAGCTGAGGATGATCTTGAACTCTTCATCCTGCTTCTGTTTTCTAAGTGCTGAGGTTACAGTGTTCACCAGAACGATAGCTTCAGTGTAGACAGTTGGCCTGCTTCCAGTGCCATGAAGGAGGAGACCAAATTGCAGTTGAAAACCTCAGACAAAGTCTTACTCAGACCTCCAGAAAACATGACTGCTTCCCTTGACGTCCATCTTATAGATAAGGCTAGAATAGTTTTTCAGATAGATAGATGAGTGAGTGTCATCGGTCCCAGTATGACACATCATGATGCCAATACAGGACATGAACCTTGAACATAGCCTCATTTACCGCCCATGCCTCCCAAGCTGAAATTGTGTTCCAAGCATTCTGTGAAGCTATGAGACCAGTACAAGGTAACCTATCCTAATGACACAGCACACCAGCAGTAGTTACACTGGAGCATATGGCTAAACATTTCTATGGCATACTCACTATCACACTGCCACAGTGATGCTGCTGCATTGAAAGGCAGGCTACAGATGATAAAAGGCAGAAATGTGAAATCGGTGCTTTTCTTCCAATGCAGCTAATACAACAAAGTTCTTCTCCACCCAAGCTCTTAGAGATCTTGTCTTTGTCAAAGACTACCTTAGATTGTTTTTAAATAAGGTCTCCCTATGTTGTGCAGGCTGGCCTTGAACTGGTTGTCCTCTGCCTCAGCCTGCCAAGTAGGTAGAATTACAGACCTGGATTGCTGGGCCCAGCGTGCTCACATTTGTACGTAGCTGTTCTAAATCAAGGATCTTCAGAGTTTCTCTGATGCCAGTGTGATCTCATGTAGGCCTCTTGCCTTTACTTAGTTTCTGGCTCATTTAAACTTAATTCATTTATAAGCACATTTTGTTTGTTTGTTTGTTTGTTGTTTTTAGACAGGTTCTCCCTATCTAGCCCTGACTAGGTTCAGACTGACCACTTTGCCTCAGCCTCCTAGGTGCTAAGATTACAGACATGCACCACTGCTTGGCTTCCACGAACAAATTTTACACACTGAGCAAGCTTTGTCAGCACACTAGTGAAGAAGTCAAATACAACAGCATGCCTTGGACAGCTACTGGCTTACAAGGTCAAGTTCAAGACTCTCCCGTTCTTGTTTAATCCTTTGAGCTTTCATGCTGGTACCATGACTTAAGTGTACGACTGCTCCACGGTGACACTGCTGTCTGGAATATGTTCCTGTTCTCCTTGCTGGCTAGTTCCTCAAGTTTCACCCAACAGGGACACCTGGAGAGTTTGCTGTTTTGTCCTGTTTCTAGCTCCAGTGAGGGCTTAAGTCTATGGTCACGTGATATCCTCTGTAAACTTTAAAAAGGGTGGCTGTTTTTGTTGTTCTTTGTTTTTCAAGTTACATATATTTTGAAGTGTGTGCAAATTGCCACAGTGACCTGGGGAGGTTGGAGGGCAGCCTGTGGGAGTTGGTTCTCTCCTTAACCATGTGGGTTTTGGTTATGAGACTTAGGTCTTAAGTCTGGGCAAGTTGTCTTTATCTGCTGAGCCATCTCCCAAGCCTACATAAATACAGAAGGTGCTTTAAGCTTCTCTCTGTTCCCAGCACAGCTTAGTGACAAGTACAGGCCAGGCACTGAATGAATGAATGAATGAATGGGAAGTCTTTCTTTGTCATCTGGCTAGAAACTCAGAACTCAGACAGGAGCACAGATCTTTACTTCTGTGCCCACTTCTTTTAGTGACACCGTACAACTTCTGTGAAACAATAGAGATTATTTTTGCTAGTGATAAATGAAGGTGAAATAGAAATAAAATTTACTTGGGTAAGGGCATTTGCTGCCAAGCCTGACCTCCTGATTCCATTCCCAGGACCCACATGGGAAGAAGAGACCTGACTTCTGCAGGTTATCCTTTGGCACGCTGTCTCACACATGAGCTCCCCCTCTTCAACACACCAACAAGCATGGTTTTTAAAAGCAGGTGTCTCATAACTATCTGTAACTCCAGTTCTAGAGCACCAAAACATCAATGCACATAAAATTAAAAAAAAAAAAAAGAATTAAAAGCAGACGCTGGGCATGGTGGCACAAGCCTATAATTTCAACACTTAAAAACCTGTAGCAGGCAGGCTTGGTGGTGAATCCCAGCACTTGGGAGGCAGAGGTAGGTGAATTTCGGTGAGTTTGAAGCCAGTGTGGTCTACATATCAAGCTCCAGGACAGCCAGGGCTACATAAAGAGACTCTTCCTCGACCAAGCGGTGGTGGTGCACACCTTTAATCCCAGTACTCGGGAGGCACAGGTAGGTGCATCTCTGTGACTTTGAAGCCAGCCTGGTCTACAGAGCGAGTTCCAGGACAGCTGGGGCTGTTACACAGAGAAACCTTGTCTTGAAAAAAGAAAAAAAAAAAAGAGAGAAAGAGAGGCCCTTCCTCAAAAACAAACAAAATCTGCAGCAGGATTGCCAGTGAGTTCTGTGCCAGCCTGGGCTGCAGAATAGACCTTGCCTCACTAAAAGAAAAAGGGGGAGGCACTCATGGTGCTGCAAATTTATAATCCCCAGCATTCAGGGAAGTAGAGGCAGGAGTTCAAGACCAATTTAGGCTACTTGAGACCATATTTAAAACAACACCACAAACCACACAAAAGTAGAAAGATGTGCCGGGTGCTGGTGGCGCACGCCTTCAATCCCAGCACTCAGGAGGCAGAGGCAGGAGGATCTCTGAATTTGAGACCAGCCTGGGCTACAGAGCGAGTTCCAGGAAAGGCTCCAAAGCTACACAGAGAAACCTTGTCTCAAAAACAAAACAAAACAAACAAACAAAAAAAGCAGAAAGATGCAACACATGCATAATACCAAAAAAATTCTGAAACTTTTAAATTGTGTGATTAGAATGGAATGGAATATTTTAAGTGATGAAGCTGGGTGTGGTGGTGCATAGCTTTAATCCCAGCACTTGGAAGTCAGAGGCAGGCGGAACTCTGCATTTGAGGCCAACCTGGTGTATATAAGGAGTACCTCTCTATTAGAGTCTCTATATTAGAGTCCAGGCCAGCCAAACTTCGTAGTGACACCCTGTCTTTAAAAAAAAGATTTAGAAGAGGCTAGACTGGTTTGGAGTTATTAGGAATTAGGAAGTCATCTTGGAAGACTTCAGACCAGTAAAAGATGTGAGAGGTGTGTAAAGCGACGGGCTCTTGGGTCATTCAGAACAGTGGGGCTAGGGCTGCAGAGTTCCCTGTGATCTGTAGATGTATAGGAGTTGGGCACAACTCCTTAGCAGCACCCCGACTTACTGGCTTCAGGCTCAGGCTTTTCTGTAGGTGGAAGAGAGCCACTGGTCTCTTGTCAGTGATCCTTGGAGGCACAGATTTGAATTGATCTATTATTTATCTGATTGTGTCCTGCAACCTGATGCCCAGTCAGCCTTTCCTGGAAAGCTCTTAGGGTTCTGTCATATAGCCAGAGGGAACCAGATACAGGGCCGGGTGACTCAGTGTGAGTGGTGAAAGCTGTAGGGAATGGAAAGTGATAGCTCTTGCTCTGGCAGAAAGCCCTGCCCATTTGCTTAAAGCTATTTGATCTCATTTCCCGTGCCAATTTTTAAAATTCCTCCCCTCACCCACACACCCACCCAGTACAGCAGATTGAATCCAGGCTCCTCACTTACCGGGCAAGTGCTCTACCACCAAGCTACATACATCTTAAGCCCTTTTTATGTTTTGACACAGGGCTTGCTAACTTATTTAAGCAGGCCTTGAACCTGTGGATCTCCTGACTCAGCCTCTTGACTAGCTGGGATTACAGATCTGTGTCATCAAGCCAAGCTGCTCTTCCTGGTCTTTAGGCAATAGTTTAAAATACTCATGCAGAGCTGGATGTGGTGGTGCACACCTTTAGTCCCAGCACTTGGGAAGCAGAGGCAGGCAGATCCCTGAGTTTAAGGCCAGCCTGGTCTACAGAGTGAGTTCCAGGACAGCCAGGGCCACACAGAAAAACCCTGTCTTGAAAAAAAGGGGGAGAAGGGGAAAAAAAAAAGATGTGCACACAGGCATTCAATACCACCTGCAGTATTCAGAACAATGGGGATGAGACTTGGCTCTTGAACATTTGGAGTTTATTTGCCCAAGGCATACAGTGCAAGGTTTTAACTAGAACTTTCTGACATCAAAGTCTTCCTTTGGGCTTTGAGGCAGTGCCTATATAGCTCACACTTGTCTTAAATTCATACCCTTCCAGCCTGACTTTAGAACGCTAGAATTAGAGGACAGTGTCCTAACACCCGGCAGCCTCGTTTCTTTTAGTGACTCAAAAGATAAAACCTAGAGCCCCACATGTGCTGGGCAGGTTCTTGACTTGCAATTCCTTGCTTTTCTAGGGGCTCGGAAGATAAGAAAGTGCTTGTCCTTCTAGGAGGAGAACATGAGTTTGTTCTCCAGAATCTATGTAAAAGCATGGTGGTAAGCACTCATAATCTTATGACTGGAGGGGCCTGGGTAGGAAGATTACCGGGGCACACTGGCCAGTCAGCCTAGCCTGCTTGGTGAATTTCAAACCAGCAAGTGACCCTTTCTCAAGTGAATGGTATAAGGAACCTGAAGAATGATATCCAAGGTTGACCACTAGTTTTTTTATATGCACACACTTGTGCACACACATATATCCTTTTCCTGAGAAGCTATGTGAGAAGTTTGAGACTTCTCAGAATGGCAGAATAAGTCTTGTTTAACTGAGTCCTGGCCTGATGTAAAGCCATTTCCATAGCCCTTGAAGGAAAGAGAACCAGACACAAGGGTGGTCCTGGGAAGGAAGAGAACTTGAGTGACAGAAGACAGTGCTCAAACACAGCCCCTCTCATAGTCACACGAGAACAGGGAACTTCAAGTGTGCTTCCTTCACAGGTCTGATTGGATTTGGTTGATCCATCTGCCAGGGCCATGCCAGGTTGGAAACCTTGCCAGCTGCCTGGTGAATGGTCCCTTTTCTTTGGCCCATTGAGCTTCAGAGCTCAGGAAAGATGGCCCACAGGAAGATAGATGTTTTCTGGGTCTGGGGATCTAACTGTCCCTTTAGGACCAAGATTAGCCTGAGCTTTTGTTAGTTTGGTTTTGGTTTTAGAGACTGGGTCCCTTGTTGCTGAGGCTAGCCTTGAACTCCCTGCTTTTACCTTTCAAAGCTGTGATTAGAGGTATGTGTCACCATGCCTGGCTGGGCTGAGCTTTTCATATAATGCCAGGGACTGTAGTAGCTGGCCTTGCACAGAAGGCCAGAGCTCTTTCCTGAGACCTCCACAGTTTCCCTGTGCACCCACAAGCCTGGCTTTGAGACCCAGCCCTGCCTTCAACAAGCCAGGTCTTCTCCCCTCTCCTACAGGTTTCAGAAAGGACCTATTCATAACAGGTCCCTCCCTAGAGGGAAGGGCAGGAGCAGAGGAAAGTTCTGGGCTTGCTGCCCTTGTCCAGAGTGTGGGTAACCAGAGTCTTGCCCATTCAGAGGTTAAGCCCTTGAGACCTTGACCAAGGGAAGGATCCCTTCTGAAAGAGCCAAGTGTGGTCTCAGAACTTTGAAAGGTTGAGGCAGGAGGACTACTATGTGTTTGACGACAGTCTAGCCTGCACAATGGGTGCTGAGCCAGCTCAGGTTACATAGAGAGACCCTGTCTCAACATGGCTCCCAACTCCAGCCCCCACAACCCTCACCTGAGGGAGGGGGGAGGTTACTAGAAGAAATAACCAAACAGGAATGTGGATAGGTCACAGTTGTGCACCCCAGAGGCATTCTCCAACTTTGTTGCAAAAGCTCTTGAGTGCGTTAATATGCCGACTTCTGGTCTCAGCCCCAGCTGTGCGTTTATTATTAGTGATTTTTAACAGGGTCTTACTGTGTAAACCAGGATACCCTTGAATTCATGGTCCTACTGCTTCTGCCTCATAGTGGCTGAGAGTATCGTCATGGACCGCCATGCCTGGCACTCATCCAAGGGTCACGTTTAGAATGCTGCTTCCTTGCCATCCACCCACAGCCCCAGTTAGTACAGTTAAAGCACTAACCAGTCTGTGGCAGAGACTGATCTTGAAGCTTATGTTCCTCTCAGCCCCCAGGGAAGGTCCTGTCCTATAGTAGACCATTTAAATGCCATCAGGCTGGAGGGAGCCCTGAGGTCAGTGTCACAGTGTTTCTTGGAGTTTCTGAGTATTTACCGGTAAGACAGCAGGGTCAAGATGACAGAGGAAGTGAAACCCAACTGGGACATGGAAATCCCATCTGATTCTCCGAGTGTGATGGCCAGTTGCTTGAAGAGCTTGCCGTGAAGTAGCGTGCTAGTCTGAGGGTCCACAGACCTAGGCCTGTTGAGATATGCTGGCACAAAACCTCAGCACAGCGGCTAGGGGCTCAGCCGAGGGGCAGAACACAGGATTAGCATCCATGAATCAATCCCTGGATTTAATGCCTACCCTTTCTCCCTCCCCCACCAAAGGATGAGCATAGTGAGCTACTAATGAACTTTCTGGACTTTACTTAACCATGTGTACAATGGCAAACTGTCCTGTTGTTGATTCAAGGCCTTGCTATATTACCCAGGCTAACCTGTACTTGGAACTGCCATGCCTCAGCTTCCCAAGAGCTTCCCCTGCTGTGGTCTACTTCTTCAAGCATGCTGTGCTTGAACAGGCCAGCTATAATTCTGCTTATTTACCCATGAATTTAGAAGACTACTTGGGACATAGTATGTGCTTATTAAATATTTGTGGGAATGAATAACTATTTGTAGCTGGTCATGGGAAGAATGCTCCTGTAGGAAGACAGTACCAGACGTCGTCCAGACCGGTATAACCTTGCCAGTGGATAGTGCTCTGAGGCAGTAGCATTGGCCTGCATGCTTTCAGCCAGGACGTCTGACAACTTCAGGGTTAGCCGTATTTCTTTTTCTTTAAACATGTAATTTGTCTAAAGATACAATACAGCCAGGCGGTGGTGGCGCACGCCTTTAATCTCAGCACTGGGGAGGCAGAGGCAGGTGGATCTCTGTGAGTTTTAGGGCAGCCTGGTCTACAAAGCAAGTTCCAGGACTACACAGAGAAACCTTGTCTGGAAAAACAAACACCACCACCACCAATACAATACATATCATTGTAGGAAGTTAGTTATTTACTTATGACACTGGGGGCTGAACCCATTGCCTTTTGTGTTTCTTTTTAAGTATCTTTATTGTGTGCATGTGTTTGTGTCGGGTACATATGCTATGGCACGCATGTGGAGATCTGATGACAACTTACAGAGTCAGGTTTCTCCCTTCTCCTTCACCGAATGAGTCCCAGGGATGGAGCTTGGGTCACCAAGCATCGTGGCAGGCACCTGCACTCTCTGAACTACCTCATCCACCCCTTTTCACATTAAAAAATGTTGTAAATTTCGTTTATTGTTGTTTGTGTGCTTGTGTGTGGTGTGTGTGAGCACATGTGCCAGATGTGTGGAGGTCAAGGGACAAATTTTTATGTGGGTTCCTGGTGTAGAACTCAGGCCAGGCTTTTACATGGCAAGTGCTTTTACCCACTAAGCCATCTCAGCTCAGGTTTTTTGTTTTTTTTTTGGTTTTTTTTCGAGACAGGGTTTCTCTGTGTAGCTTTGCACCTTTCCTGGAACTCGCTTTGGAGACCAGGCTGGCCTCGAACTCACAGAGATCCGCCTGGCTCTGCCTCCCGAGTGCTGGGATTAAAGGCGTGCGCCACCACCGCCCGGCCTCAGCTCAGTTTTTATGTATGTTTTTCTGTTTATGTCTGAAATTTGGAATATACACCACTTACATAGTATCATTCCTAAATTCCTACTTTTATGTCCCTTAAGTGTTATTAAGAATCCATTTTTAATGGCTTCATAATGGTGCATCTAACTACTCCCTCACTGTGAACAGTTTCTTTTGAGCTTTCTCAAGATTACGGGGATGCAAATTGCTGCCTGCATATCTTATTTATTCCCAGGACACAGTCCCAGGAGTGGAATGACTGGATTAAAGTGTATAAAGCTCTTTTAAACCTCTAGAAACAGAGCCAAAATATTTCCTCGAAAAGTTTTTGCCAATTGACACTAAAGGTCAGAATCTTTCCTTGGGCTTTGTCAAAACAAACAAACCGGCCTGGCAGTGGTGGTGCACACTTTTAATCCCAGCACTCAGGAGACAGAGGCAGGTGGATCTCTGTGAGTTTGAGACCAGCCTGGTCTACAGAGTGAGTTCCATCCAGGACAGCCAGGACTACACAGAGAAACCCTGTCTCCAAAAACCAAAAAAGCAAACAAAAACAGCCTCTGCAGAGAAGCTGGCAGGTTGGAAGACATCCTAGTCCTGGCCACGGTGTGGCCCCTACAGTGGGAGGGGAGCGGCAACTCAGCCTCCATTCAGTGGGCAGGTGGTTCTTCGGTTTTTATGAACCAGTGAGGGGGGAAAAATGAAGCTGGGGTTAATGCCTTGGGGGGGATTCCCTGCTTGAGCAAAGAGAACAGCTGTCAACAAAACCCAGCACTTCCCTGGGCGCTGTGAATCTCGCCTGTAATGCCAATACTAGGCGATAGAGGCGGGAAGAGGATCAGAAGTTCAAGGCCCTCAAGTTTACACAATAGGTTCCAGGCCGGCCTAGGCTATGTGAGACCCTGACTCAAAAAAAACAAAAATCGCGGGCCACAAAAACAAGAATCCAACACCCAGTGATCCTTCAATAAAAAATCCCTCCAGACCCTGGCAGGTCGGCGAAGGAGGCGGCGACGGCAGCGTGGGAAGCAGTTAGGGGCGGCCTGGCCCTTTAAACCCGCGTCGGTTTCTCCTGACGTCAGCGGGCGGGCGCAGCCCTGCTGTTTACCGCGGCGCGGCGCCTGGTGGCCCAGAGTTCTGCGCCGCGTCCGCCGCCCTTAAAGGGCCCGCGTCCGGGAAGCCTCCGGGCCAGGGCCGCCGCCGCCGCCGCTCTCCGGGCGCGAGCGGACGCCGGGTCTCCGGCCGGGCCGGGCCGGGCCGGGCTTGCGGGTCGCGGTGCCGCCCACGCGAGCTGGGGTCCGCGTGAGGCCCAGGAGCGGCTCCAGGGAGGGGACGAGTCCTATCTCAGGCCGGGGTTAAAGTTCTGGTCCCGGTGAGATGCTGGAAGCTGCTGCGGCAGCCGCAACGCGCCCGGTCGCCGTCCTGTCGCCAGTCCCCGTCGCCCCGGGCCATGTTCGCCCGGCGTCTGCCCTTGTGCGTGCTCCTGGTGGTCGCCGTCGAGAGCCACCTGGGGGCTCTGGGGCCCAAGAACGTCTCGCAGAAAGACGCGGAGTTTGAGCGCACCTACGCGGACGACGTCAACAGCGAGCTGCTCAACATCTACACCTTCAACCACACCGTGACCCGCAACCGGGTGAGCGCGGGGGCCCCACTGCCGCAGGGCGACCGACAAGGTGGACGCCCAGTCCGGCCTCGATGCCACCCCTGCCCTCTCCGCCAGCCTCCGAACCGCCCTCCCCTTGCCCAGGCCTCGTCTCCACCAGCTTTCCCTGCAGCTCCAGTTGGGCAGCTTCCCTACCACCAGCTGTGATCCGGGCAGGTCTACCCTGGCTCTCCCCCTGGAAGCTGTGTGAGGTCGGGGTGAGGGAGAAACTGGCTTCTACCGGGCTTGCTCAGACAGCTCCAAATGGGGCCAACTTAGAACCAAGCTCTGTTCCAGCAAGTTGCTGCCACACTTCATAGGGAGGTGAAGGAGGCAGACCTCCTTGCCTCCGAAAGCCAGCTGGCCTTGTAAGTTGACGATGACCGAGATAAGGGCCTCCGCAAGCCAGCCAAGTGGCGAGAGAAAAGGGAGTTTGTTTCAAGCTCAGAACTGTGTCTGACTTACTCATTTCTCCCCAGTAGTGAAAGTCGAAGGCGGGCGTAGCTGGGCCCAGGCAGAGTGCAGCCTGGAGAATACTTGCTGCCTGGCTCTCTTGCTCTCTCTCCAAGGCCAGATCTGGACTGACTGGGAAGCTGTGGAGTTGAGAATGAGGCATCTGGGGTTTTCTCGGGGATGGAGAGGGGTTTGGTTTCTGGCAGGCCAGGATCTAACATCAGGATCCATTTTCCTGCCGTTTGATCTGTCTTCTCTCCATCCAGTATCCAGAGTCATCATCCTAGAAGGGGCTCCTACCTTTTGGGGGAGGAAATGCTGCCCTTAGATTTGGTTTCGGCAGCCTAGGAACTAATAACATTCTTGTGATTTGTCACTGTCCTGTGTGGCTTCACCCACAGCAAGGGGTGCATTAACCCAGAGGGGGAGAGTTGACGGTCCAGTGTAAAGTCACTGCCCAGCTTGGCCCTTGGTCAGACATAGAGATGTAACTGGGATTTCAACACTCTCCCCACCGTTCCTGTTCACCCCTCCCTGCAGGGCTCCGGCCTCCAGATTAGTTGTGGAACCGGAGCTTCTTGCTGGTTTCCTAGTTCCCGAGGAGGAAGATTGAGGACACTTCTTGCTCTCCTCTGTCAGTGTGTGTATATGAGTGTACATGTCCATGTCTGTGCACGTGGGCTATCCTGGAACCGCCTAAGACCTCTTCTGCAGATGTCTGGGACCTGCTGTTCCACAAACCTGCTTCTTCCAAGAGCAAGCGAGCTTCCGCAAGCCTCATATCCCTCAGTACCAGCCCCTCCTAGAGACAGGGCTTATTCGCACACAAGGAGAAGCATGGATGGTATCCTGGCTGCCCAGGATGGATAACCCAGGGCAGAGCAGGGCACGCAGTGTGTAGAGTCATGTGTTCGAGGGACAGTGGGGCCGAGTTTGAGTGAGGGCACTTCCTTGTCATCTGCAGACTGAGGGCGTGCGAGTGTCTGTGAATGTCCTGAACAAGCAGAAAGGGGCGCCTTTGCTGTTCGTTGTCCGCCAGAAAGAGGCCGTTGTGTCCTTCCAGGTGCCCCTGATCCTGCGAGGGCTGTGAGTAGGACCTGGGGATGAAGGGAGGGGTGGCCTAGCCAGGCCTTGCAGGGAGCCTCCCCCTGGAGACCCTTTTGTTCCCCCTGTCCCACCCCCCAGCCCAGTGTCGGGAGGGCCAACTCTGTCAGCCCAGGGCTTGGGAGGTATGGGGACCTGATAGAAAGAATTGCAGCCTCATTTCTCAGTCGTGCCAGACTGGCTGGGACTAGTCACACCCTCTCTGTCTTGGACCATAGGTATCAGCGTAAATACCTCTACCAAAAAGTTGAACGAACTCTGTGTCAGCCCCCCACCAAGAATGAGTCTGAGGTCCAGTTTTTCTATGTGGATGTGTCCACCCTGTCACCAGTCAACACCTCTTACCAGCTCCGGGTCAACCGTGTGGACAATTTTGTACTCAGGTATTCAGGGTGGAATGAGGGGACCGTAAAGCCCTAGCCTTCTTCCCAAGAGTTGGGGGTGACTGTGGGGTTCTTCTCTGCCCTATAGGACTGGTGAGCCATTTACCTTCAATACCACTGCAGCCCAGCCCCAGGTAAAATCCCTTGTCAAAAATGGGGGTCTCTTAGCCTGGCGTGGTGGTACATGCCTTTAATCCCAGCGTTTGGAAGGCAGAGGCAGGTGGATCTCTTGAGTTCAAAGCCAGCTTGGTCTACAGAGTGAGTTCTGAGCCAGCCAGGGCTACACGGAAACCCTGTCTCAAGATACCAACAACAAAAAGAAAATTGGGGGAGTCTTGAACATGAGAGCAGGAGCAGTCATGGGGAGTGCTAGGACCACCATGTTAATCCAGTCTCTGTGGAGGGACTCTTGGAGCCAGGCAGGGGCAGTGCGGTGATAGGGTCTGGATGCTGTCTTTCCTGCTCTGCCTCTCAGGCACTGTCCTGTGTGTCCAGCTGAGGTTGCAGGAGATTGGCGCTCAGGGTCATGCAGGAGTGGGCTACTCATGGTCAAGGCTCTTCTCCCCGGGTAGCCACGAAGATTCTGGTACCTCCTTGTAGGAGACTGATCCCTTCTTAGAGGGGCAGAGAGCACCCTCCTGAGATGGCACTCTCCCTGCCCTTCCTGTGTTCTCAGTACTTCAAATACGAGTTTCCTGATGGTGTGGACTCTGTAATTGTCAAGGTGACTTCTAAGAAGGCCTTCCCTTGTTCAGTCATCTCCATACAGGACGTCCTGGTAAGTTGTCTTCCATGTTCTCTTCACCAGAAAGTAGTTGGGACATTGGAGAAAAGGGACAGGGCCCATCTGCCTGTTTCTTCCTTCCTCTAGTGTCCTGTCTACGATCTGGACAACAACGTGGCTTTCATCGGCATGTACCAGACCATGACTAAGAAGGCAGCCATAACCGTGCAGGTAGGAAACTTTTGCACAGGACCCGAGAGCCGGTGCCCTTCCCACACCCTACACTTGTCTTTCTGCCCATTCCTGCCTTACACGAGGGCTGCTTCAACTTCTTCCACTGCGACCTTTGTGCTTGAGGAACTTTCCTCCACGGAACCATCTCACTGGCTCTTTTTTTTTTTTTTTTTTTTTTTTTTTGGTTTTTCGAGACAGGGTTTCTCTGTGTAGCTTTGCGCCTGTCCTGGAACTCACTTGGTAGCCCAGGCTGGCCTCGAACTCACAGAGATCCGCCTGGCTCTGCCTCCCGAGTGCTGGGATTAAAGGCGTGCACCACCACCGCCCGGCTAGCCATCTCACTGGCTCTTAATTTTGTTTTTTGTTTTAATCAGCAAGGGATTTTATTCAGAAGTAATGTGAAAGTACAGACCAGATCTTCTTCAAGAGAGCAGCAGAGGTTTACTTAGAAGCGGCGTTCTTATTTTATTATTGTCAGTGTTGAGGGTGCCACTTCGCATAAGTGTATAGTACAAAGTGGCGGAAGCATATTTAGGGCCATTTTAGAAGCTGCCGAGTTCTCGCTTTAGCAACACATATACTAAAATTGGAATGGGGGCTGGAGAGAGGGCTCAGCAGTTAAGAGCACTGGCTGTTCTTCCAAGAGAACCCAGATTTAATTCCCAGCACCCACATGGCAGCTCATGACTGTCTGTAAATCTAGTTCCAGGGGATCTGATACCCTCACGCCAATGCACATAAAATAAAATAAATAAGAAATAAATAAAATTGGAATGGTACAGTGGTTAGCATGGCCCCTGTGAAAAGATAATGTGCAAGTTCAAGAAGCATTCCATAATTTTAAAAAAGAAATTGTTGAAAATCTTATCCTAATCCCAAGTCAAAACTCATTGAGTCCTTTAGCAACAGAAAACAGTTTTTTAAACCAAGCATCCTACCTAATCCAATCCAGTCCCAAGTTCTGATTATCCTCACATGCTTGAGAAACGATGGGAGGAAAATACTTAGACATCTTCTTTTCTGTTTCTAAACCATGATGTTTCTACGAGAGCAGAAAACTTGGGGTATGCGGTAAACACACTGCAGTTCAGAGCATACAATAGTCTAGCGTCCAAGCTGGCTTTCAGACAGTGTTCCTTGGCTTCCTGTGGTGTGATGGCATGCATGGTACAAAGTGCACATGTGTGTTCAGAACCAAGGCTGAGGTGACGTCACCCGATATAGGGGTGAGTGCTTTTAGAAGCACCTTGGATGTAGTGTGCATTTGATTTTGAATAATTTTTCATTGTCACACATTCAGCAACCTTTGCTGGATTCTTCACCACCCCCATATTCCACTCCTGTGATTTTGGGTTCTCATAGATGTGAGTGGGGCCATCTCTACTGGCTGGTGCCCCAGACAGCCTGTGTGGGCCACGTGCTCATTCATGTGTTCACCTGGCTGGAGTGTGGGTACAGGTTTGGGCTCCAACCCTAACTCCACAAAGATAATGGCAGCACCTCTCCTGTGGGTTTATCCGGTGGTAGAGCATCTGCCTGCCATTTGACAGGCCATGTAATTAGACTCTCAGCATCACAGAAACGTGAGGGAAGGGGATCTTTGCAAGGATTAAGTAAAATTATGAGAAGAGCCTATAGCATCTGGTCCAAAGTTCATAAAAGAAAAAAGTGGTGGCGATGATGATGCTCATCACTGTCTTTGTCCTTCTCCTCCTCCAGCGTAAAGACTTCCCCAGCAACAGCTTTTATGTGGTAGTGGTGGTAAAGACCGAGGACCAGGCCTGTGGGGGCTCCTTGCCCTTCTACCCTTTTGTGGAAGGTATGTTCTGTGCACTGGCTAGGGACAGCTCAGGCAGACAGACGAGCCTCCGTGGCTGCTGGTGGATCCGATGGGATGTGAGTTTGGGGCCCTAGACTCTCTGAGACCAGGTTCCACCAACCCTAGCTAAGTTCCAAGCAACCATTTCTTTTCCACTTTGACATTTTGCTTCCAGATGAGCCAGTGGATCAAGGGCATCGTCAGAAAACCCTATCAGTACTGGTTTCTCAAGCTGTCACATGTAAGTGTGGGTACCTGAGAAAGATGGACAAACCCCCTGCTTCTCCCTTTCAGACACAGGAAAGCAAGTGTTCTTTGAGTGGTAAGGGTGGCGAGGACACTCCTACCCAGCAGGCACTGGGACAGAAAGGAGTGTTCTGAGCAGGCTTCCAGCCAGAGAGATTCAGAAGGTGGATCCCAGTGCAATATGGGACAGGGTCCTTGACCAAACTGAAGAGCAAGTTCTCATGTGCTCCCTGCTATTTAGCAGTGGGATCTCTGTCCCTGTCTCTGTGATAGAAATAATGAAATCTGTCCTGTTAGATAAACTCAGTTGTGAAGTTTAACCCAGAATGAAGAGTATTGGGCTCCTAGTCAGTGCTCAGCAATGTCTACTGAGTTGTTTTTTTTGTTTGTTTGTTTGTTTTTTGTTTTTTGTTTTGTTTTGTTTTTTGAGACAGGGTTTCTCTGTGTTGTTTTGGTGCCTGTCCTGGATCTCGCTCTGTAACCCAGGCTGGCCTCGAACTCACAGAGATATCTGCCTGGCTCTGCCTCCCAAGTGCTGAGATTAAAGGCGTCCGCCACCGCCACCCGGCGTCTTCTGAGTTTTTAAATAGGGTCCTTTCTAAATTGGAGAATATAAGATCAAAATAAGGAACTTGGCACAGTGGCATACCCCTCTTTAACCTAGCAGTTGGGAGGTAGAGACAGGAAGATCAGTAGCTCATCCTTGGTTATGTCATGAGTTCAAAGCCAGTTTGAACATGAGACCTTTTCTCAAAAAAACAAAACAAAACTGGGGCTGGAGAAATGCTCAGCTGTTAAGAGCATGGCTGCTTTTTCGGAGGACCCAAGTGCTAATCCACAGCATGCACATGGCAACTCCCAACTATCTGTAACTCTAGTTCCAGGGGATCTGATACACTCTCTTGACCTCCACAGACACCCATGTGATGGTGCGCATACATACATGCAAGCAGGGTACTCACACACAAAAAATAGAAATAAATGCATCTTAAACGAGCAGTTATAAACCCAATATACACACTAAGTGAATTAATTAATAAAGAGCAAAATCAAGGATTGTGCTAGAAGGAGAGCCACCTCTCCTGTGGCTTATTTACTCTATTTATTGAGCCTTCCTGTATGCCAGAACTACAGTTCTTAGGAAGCCCTTAGGTGGGGCCAGGAGGGCTCTGTAGGCTACTGAGAGTTGGGATGAGCAAAGGACAGGTCACTGTGGAAATGTACAACAGAAAAGACCACCCAGAGGGCACCGTCTCTGAGCTGTAGTTTGAAGGTTAGGTCAACATGGAGTTTTCTAGAAGTAGGAGAGAAAGTTCTAGGAAACAACATGAGCAGATGGGCTCAGGCCAGAGTTTGGTGTATTGAGCAATGGCCAGGTCTTCATACTGGCCGGGCCTTGCCTTCAGGGGAGGAGGAGCCAGATCCCAGCAGTCCCTGGGCATCCAGAGGCAGCATGGGAAGGCCTGCTGTGTTCTCACCTTTCTGTTTCCCTCCCCATAGCTGAGGCCTACGTTGGTGGGATGCTCTTTTGCCTGGGCATATTTCTCTCCTTCTACCTGCTGACTGTGCTCCTGGCCTGTTGGGAGAACTGGAGGTGAGGTGGGACTGCTGGGCTGTTCCTTCCTCTGCAAGGGGCATGGGATCCCAACTGGGATGATCTTGTAGTTGTCTTCAGGGGCAGGCAGGACAGGTACTTGTTGGGACCTGTGGTCCATGGGCCATTTCTTTGTAAACAGACTCATCTATCATCACTCCTTCCCAAGCTGGGGACACCCCATTATTCCCTGATGTGGGGGAAACCCAGGATTGAGGAGTTATATGGATAGAGAGGATAGAAGGAAGATTAGCCTAGCCTAGGGTAGGTCCTCATCCTTTCTCAATTGTCCTCTCCATTCCTGCAGGCAAAGGAAGAAGACTTTGCTGGTGGCCATAGACCAAGTCTGCCCAGAAAGTGGTATCTCCAGGGAACGGGGGTGGGCGGATCTGTGGTGGGAAGATGGGGGCAGGGATGGGGAAGGGAAGGGTCAGAGGAGGGCGGGTTGGTAGCTTCTTTACGTTCAGCCTAGGAGTAACATTTCACAAGCGGGGGTCGTGGCTCACCCCTCCATAGAGATCCTGGAAAGTTCCCTGTGGTCTGTACTGGTGGCTAGCTACCCTGCCAGCCTGCCTCAGGCAGTGCAGCTCAGTCTCAGTTATTAACTTTCCATTCTCTCTCTTTCTTCCACCCCTTCTCTCTCTGCCTCCCCTCCTGCTTGGACTTCTCTCTCAGCTTCTCTCCTTGGTAAGCTCCAGGTGTTGTGGGCAGAGGAGCTGCTGTCCATGGGGAGGAAGGTGAAGCCTAGGGCTGTCTAGGGGAGGGACTTGGACACCAGACGTCATTTTCTTCCTTGGTGGCTTAGATGTGTTGTTTCCTTGACCATCCTTCATCTATTTTTTTTTTTTCTTTCTTTTCTTTAAATTAAAAATTTTTTTAGACAAGATCTCATTCGTAGCCCATGGTAGCCCTACTGGCTGACTATGTAGTCCAGGCTGGCCTCAGGCATGTAGCGCTCCCCCTCTCTTAGCTAGGCGAGTGCTAGGATTACAGGCATGAGCTCCCATGCCCAGCTTGTCCCCACTCTTAGGACACAGGGTGGCATGTTTGCTTGGAGTGACGTGGTTGTGGGTGAGGTGGGTTGGGATCTGTGTTCTCTTGCTGCTGTCCTGGCTCCTCTGTGGCTGTCTTGGTTCTCTCTTCTCTTTTCCCGGGCTGTAGGCTTCCCTTTGCCCACAGGCCTCAGAGGACCTTGACTTCTCATTGCAGGTCACCCTCGGGTCTTGGCCGATTCGTTTCCTGGCAGTGCCCCTTACGAGGGTTACAACTATGGCTCCTTTGGTAGGTGTCAAAGTCAGTACTGTATTTGCGCATGCCCAGCCGCAGCTGCTTCTGCTGCCACCTCCTGTTGGCCACGCCTTGCAGCTCCTCGGGGCGCTCTAGGAACAGATCTAGAGTCTCGTTCTGGGTCACTTTCAGCTGCCTCACCACTAATTCCTGCTTGCAGACAATGGTTCCGGATCCACTGACGGGCTGGTTGAAAGCACAGGTTCAGGAGACCTCTCTTACAGTTACCAGGGTGAGTGGGCCAAGCAGTGGGGTGTGTGCTACAGGGCTGCTGTTGACTAGGTGAAACTTCCTGGTGGGCGGTTGCCTCTCTGCCAGACGCTGGAACCAGGGAAGGGCTGCTCTTCTGCCCCCTCTTCCTCTCCTTCCTACTTGGCCTCCGTTCCCCTGTAACTTTCCCTTTCCTTTGAAGGGCACGACCAGTTCAAGCGGCGCCTTCCCTCTGGCCAGATGCGGCAGCTGTGCATTGCCATGGGTAGATGTGGGGAGGGGGTAGGGCTGCCCTGCCAATCATTTCCTGCCAGGATGGTCAGTTAACAGAGCTGGCCATCGCTGGGGCCAGAAAGATGCTTAGTGCATGGCTTCCCTATCACGTGCCACCAGTGCCAGCCCACATGTCTTCTGAGATAGACAGGCACTGGCCACCAGTCAGAGGTCCTCGTTTGCTGTCTTCTTAGCAGGGTCCTCCCTCCCTGGCTTGCTGGCCAAGGGATCCTGGGTCTGGGTGTCACCTTCTGGCCTTTAGGGCTTTGGCCAGGTGAGGTAACAGGAGGAGATGAAGACAGAGGATGGGTGCTCTTTCTCAAGCACTTGCCTATATACCAAGACTTTAACCCACGGGTGGCCATGGCGTGTCTTCTCAGAACCCAACAGGACTGGGCACCTTCTAATCTGCATGACTGGCCAAGTTCAATCCTGTTACTTATGTCTGGGGTCCACGCAGTGTCCTAGCTGGGAAAGCCCTAGCTCAGGGACCAGAGCCAAGAGTGGAGCAGGACTGGAGTCACTCCTGTTCGGTGGCCCCTGGCAGAACTGCCCACTGGTTCCCACTGAGTGAGGAGTACCTCTCCTCCCAGCACCTGAGCCACCTGCCCTGCCGCTCTGAGCCCTGGCCCACAATTAGCCTTTTCTGCATTGTTGAATAATTCTGACAGTTGCTTCTGGTGGGTGGGGGCAGACCCACTGTTCGGTCCTGCTGGCCCAAGCCCTTTTCCTTTGCCGTTCCTAGACCGCTCCTTTGACCCAGTGGGTACTCGGCCACGATTGGACTCCATGAGCTCTGTGGAAGAGGATGACTATGATACATTGGCCGACATTGATTCAGACAAAAATGTCATTCGCACCAAGGTCTGGCACACACGGCCTGGGCCTGGTCAAGGGGTTCTGAGAAAGGGACTGTGTGGAGGCCTCATCCAGCATATCTCTGTGGCATGTTAGGGAAGCAGAAGGAAAGAGCTGAGCTGGGGCAGGCAGGGTTGATTCTAGGAGAAATCAGCCTGACCTCCAGTCCCCTCCAGACTAATTGGGCAAGCCCTCTTGGCCTAATTAGCCACAGAAGTGGGAAGTCCCAGAACCCTGCCCACTGAATTCTGACTTGTCTGAGGGAATCCTACCCTAACCTGGGTGCCGGGGTTCCCCCGGGTACTGGGTAAGTGAGGCTCACCCCTGCTTCTCCTCAGCAATATCTCTGCGTGGCTGATCTGGCACGAAAGGACAAACGTGTTTTGCGGAAAAAGTACCAGATTTACTTCTGGTGAGTGGGCTACACAGGCAGGGACTCCTGTTACTACAGGGCAGCTCCTTGGGTCCTGCCCACCTTACCACGGCCCTCCCGCCCCTCAGGAACATAGCCACCATTGCGGTCTTCTACGCCCTTCCTGTGGTGCAGCTGGTGATCACCTACCAGACGGTGAGAGGGCAAGGGTTGGAGCATCTGTGTGTGACTCTGCCTCACCCTGCAGAGCCACTGCTCACAGAGACTGCAGTGAACAGAGGTCATAGGTCAAGCAACAGCTTTCAGATCCCAACTTTGAGGCACTAGACTTCTGAGCATCAGTTTCTCCATCTGCAGATTGGGGACAGAATGAAGCTGGGGTGGGGTCTGCAAAATAGAGGTCACAGGACTTTGTGTGACTTCCCTTCCCTCCCCTTACTGTGAGGCAAGAACTTGAGGAGTTGTCAGTCATATATATAAAGAGGATAATGGTAGGCATTTTGCCATTTGAAGCATGCACCACACACACACACACACACACACACACACACACACACACACACACACACACACACACTTTGTCAAGGAGCACCAGCCTGGGTACTGTGTATACACGTCAGCCATGCTGGTACTGTTCATGTTTTGCCGGTTGGACCCAGAGGGGTGTGGCGTGGGCTCCTTGCTGAGTCAGGCATGTTAATAGCTTTGCACCCCTCACACACACAGGTGGTGAATGTCACAGGGAACCAGGACATCTGCTACTACAACTTCCTCTGTGCCCACCCTCTGGGCAACCTCAGGTGGGGATTGTGCTGGCCCAAGGGTGGGTGGGGAGGGTAAGCAGCAGTGAGCAGGGGAGGGTGGGGCTTTGTGAAGCCTGCTGGGCAGAAGAAAGGGAAGGATCTGAGGGCCTGAGTGTAAGCTAAGTACCTGTCTTGTCCCTTCTAGCGCTTTCAACAACATCCTCAGCAACCTGGGGTACATCCTGCTGGGGCTGCTCTTCCTGCTCATCATTCTGCAGCGAGAGATCAATCACAACCGGGCCCTGATGCGAAATGACCTCTATGCTCTGGTGAGCCAGACACTGCCCACCAAGGCCTCCACCTGGCAAACTGACCTTGCCTAGTCCAACTCAGCTCTGTTTAGCCTGACCCCGCCATGCCCTGTTCTGCTCTACCTTACCCAAGTTGCCCTGCACTGTCCAGCCCAGATCTGCCTTGCCCTGCCCTGTTCAGGTCCTCCCTGCCCAGATCCTCCCTGCCCTGTCCAGGTCCTCTGTGCCCTGCCCAGGTCCTTCCTGCCTAGGTCCTCCTTGCCCTACCCAGGTCCTCCCTGTCCTGCCCAGGTCCTCCCTGCCCTGCCCAGGTCCTCCCTGCCCTGCCCAGGTCCTCCCTGCCCTGCCCAGGTCCTCCCTGCCCTACCCAGGTCCTCCCTGCCTTGTCCAGGTCCTCCCTGCCCAGGTCCTCTCTGCCCTGCCCAGGTCTTCCCTATCCTGCCCAGGTCCTCCCTGCCCTGCCCAGGGTTCTCCCTGCCTTGCCCAAGTCCTCCCTGCCCTGCCCAGGTCCCCCCTGCCCTGCCCTGTCCTACCCTCCCCTGCCCTGCCCACATTTTCCCTACCCTCCCTGCCTTCTGCTCTACACTACCCACCCCTGCCCTGCCCTGCCCACCCTTTCCCTGCTCAGCTGTTTTATCCTGCCCTCTCTGCTCTGCCTTGCACAACCCACCCTGCTGCACACTCACCACATAGCCCAGTCCTTTTCCTCCCCCTCCCCTCGGGTCTCCACTCGGGACCCTTCTCTTCCCACCTCACTTACCTCCCTTCCCTCGCTTTCTCCCCACAGGAGTGTGGAATCCCCAAACACTTCGGTCTGTTCTATGCCATGGGCACAGCACTGATGATGGAGGGACTGCTTAGTGCCTGTTACCATGTCTGCCCCAACTACACCAACTTCCAGTTTGGTGAGTGCTGCCTCCTTGTCTGGCTGGGCCTCTACCGTCCCAGGTCACCAGCTGGTAGGAAGCTCGGAGGCTGGCTTCTGAGTGCAGCTTCCCATATTAGAAGATGCACAGCTAAGCCAGGCAGTGGTGGCCCACGCCTTTAATCCCAGATCTCTATTATCCGAGAGTTCCAGGACAGTCGGTCAGGGCCATACAGAGAAACCCTGTCTTGAAAAAGCCAAAAGTAGATAGATAGATAGATAGATAGACAGACAGACAGACAGACAGATAGATAGATAGATATAGAGAGATAGAAGATACATACATACATACATACATAGAAAACGAAAGGAAGGAAGAAAGAGAGAGAGAGAGAGAGAGAGAGAGAGAGAGAGAGAGAGAGAGAGAGAGAGAAGACGGTCATCCTTAACCTCAGGGAGCAGCAGACTCTGGCTAGCAAGTGGTATGATTCAGGGGCAGGTAAGGGGCTGAAGTGCTGACCCTCCAACTTGCTCATGGCATTCCAAAGCACTCTTTTGCGGTCCGGGCTGGAGTTGTGTGTGGCGTCCCTGTGGGTGTCTCTAGCTCACGCCCTGTTCCTGCGCAGACACCTCCTTCATGTACATGATCGCTGGCCTCTGCATGCTGAAGCTGTATCAGAAGCGGCACCCCGACATCAACGCCAGTGCCTACAGCGCATACGCCTGCCTGGCCATCGTCATCTTCTTCTCCGTTCTGGGCGTGGTGAGGGCCTGGGCTACTCTGCATGCCCCACAAGAAAGGCACATGCGTACACTCACCCTGTCCTCCGCTGCAGGAGAGGTCCTGCTGCTTCCCTCAGGGGCTGTCCGTGGTCCCTCTATAATTGCAGCCTAACCAAACAGCCTGCCCTAGTAAGGATGCAGGCATAGGATAGCCTGGGAGCAGCTACCCTCAGCGCCCCTCACCCCACATTGGGGGCTCCCCCACAGGTTTTTGGCAAAGGGAACACGGCCTTCTGGATCGTCTTCTCAGTCATCCATATCATTTCCACGCTGCTCCTCAGCACACAGCTCTATTACATGGGCCGCTGGAAGCTGGGTGAGGGCATGCCCCGGGCGTATGAGGGTGTGGGGGACCTTGGGTACCTGGACTCACAAGGGACCTTTGATTTCTCCTTGGCTGGAGGAGTCACTGGTGGGAACTGAGAGTCCTCCTTGTGCTCTCTGGGCTGTGCTCTCTGAAGTCCCTGGCTCCTCTCAACCATGGCATTTCAGTACCAGGCCTTCTCATTGCAGACTCGGGGATCTTCCGCCGCATCCTCCACGTGATCTACACAGACTGCATCCGCCAGTGCAGTGGCCCCCTTTATACGGTACCTGCCCAGCTCCCCATCCCCTTCCTCCTCGGATTCCCCTCCTCCCCGTGGGATCGAGGTGTGTCCGAGAACCCAGGGTAGCGTGGGGTAGGCTGACTTGAGCCTTCTGCCGCTTCTCTCCCTGTCTCTCTCCCCCTCTCAGTCCCTGTGTCTCTGCTTCCCTCCAGGACCGCATGGTACTTCTGGTCATGGGCAACATTATCAACTGGTCTCTGTGAGTGTGGCCATTGGCTGTGGAGACAGCTGGGGACATAGTCAGCCACTAGCTGACTTAGGGGGCTAGAGACAATTTTGAAGCATTGGCCATAAAGAATGGGGGCTAAAGAGAGAGGTGTTAGCCGGGCGGTGGTGGCGCACGCCTTTAATCCCAGCACTCGGGAGGCAGAGCCAGGCGGATCTCTGTGAGTTCGAGGCCAGCCTGGGCTACCAAGTGAGTTCCAGGAGAGGCGCAAAGCTACACAGAGAAACCCTGTCTCGAAAAACCAAAAAAAAAAAAAAGAGAGAGGTGTTAATCACTGGGCTTCTGGAACCTTCTGTGAGTCTCTGAACACAGTCCAACATAATGATGAGGCATGGTGGGGTGTGGGCAGAGGTGAGGCCCTCCCCCAGACCCACTCCCTCTTCCAGGGCTGCATATGGACTCATCATGCGCCCCAATGACTTCGCCTCCTACCTGCTGGCGATTGGCATCTGCAACCTGCTGCTTTATTTCGCCTTTTACATCATTATGAAGGTGAACGGGAAGGGCTGAGCTGCCTGAGTTATGGGGACAGTGGGACACTGAGAGGAAGAGAGCCTCGCTGTCCATGTATCCATGACAGTGAACTTTGGGGGGTGGCTTGAGTCTCTTGTATGTACCCCTGGGAGTCACCTGCTGAGCAAGTGCTCTGCCACCAAGCCATACCCCAGCCTGAGTTCACTGAACCTCTGAGGACTGGTGCCTCCTAGTGGCCTTCCATGTTGTACAGGGTGAGGGAGTGCCCAGCCAGTGCCTTTGTTGGCTCAGGGATCTGGGTACATGGACACCTAGCTCAGGGTGGGTATCAGGTAAAGACAAAGGCTGCCAGCATGAGACTTCGTTGGGTTCTGTGGTTGAGCCCTGAACATGCGGGAGGGGCCTGGCTGACAGCCGCATGCTTTCCTTAGCTCCGAAGTGGAGAGAGGATAAAGCTCATCCCCCTCCTTTGCATCATCTGCACCTCGGTGGTCTGGGGCTTTGCGCTCTTCTTCTTCTTCCAGGGACTCAGCACGTGGCAGGTGAGTAGGCACCTGCAGGCTCTCCAGGCTCGTAGCAAGCCAAGCCATGGCAAGTTCTCCCCTGGGGCCAGGCCTTCCTAGTGACTTCTCATTAAAGCCTCCTGATCCACATGCCAGCCGAGAAATGTGGGCCTGTTACTTCAAAGGCAGCTGAGTCTCAAAGAGGCCGAGTGACATCCCCCAGGGCATAGAGCTAGTGTGTGGCAGCTGTGGTTTAAAGCCACCTGGTGTGCATCAAGCTATAAATCTGTGACAGAACTGAACATGTCTCCTGGGCATTGTGGTGCACACCTTTAATTCCAGCACTCAGGAGACAGAGGCAGGTGGATCTCTGTGAGTTTGAGGCCAGCCCGGTCTACAGAGGGAGTTCCAGGACATCCATGGCCACATAGAGAAACCCGGTCTTGAAAAACAGAACAAAACAAGAACATAACATGGCCTCTGCCTGTACAGTGTTGAATTCACAGTCTAGTTCAAAACAGACACTGCCAGCTCATGTCTGGTTTTTGGTTTGTTTTAAGGCCAAGGATCAAAACTGTGCCCTTGCACATGCTCAGTACATGCTCTGCCACTAAGCTACACGCCCCCCCCCCCCCCCCATAGCTAGATCATGTTTGAAATGAAAGACAAAGCAAGTCAAGGTAGTGGAGTGTGCAGGAGAGAGGAGGGTGAGGCTTCTGAGTTAGGGCCTGGGAGAGCTTCCTGGAGGAGGCAGACTTTGTTCTTGGCCATGGTCTCATAGATAGAGCTATGTAACTCACGCACTGTCACCTGAGCAGTCACACAGGTTGGAATGACCAAGGCAACTTTGATGTGCAAGAACACACTGATTTCAGAGCTTGGCCTAGGCTGTTCCAGACATAGGGTCAGAAAATGTTTAGGTGGGTAGAGCAGAGAGGGTCTGGAGTGTCAGCCATGGCCACTGTTGTCTGGGAACAGAGCATGGTCTGGTATAGTACTTGGGGCAAAACCACTCTGAGGTCACTTGAGAGTGAGGCCAAGCCCTGGCAGGCAGTGAGTTGGGGCTTCTGGGCCCACCTGGCTTTCTGAGTGGAAGCTGTGGTAATCCCAGCCGCCTGCCATGTCTGACGGGAGTGGTGGGGTGAAGCAGAGAGAAGAATTGGTGTATTTGGGAAAAGCCATTGTTAGCCATGGAGGGTAAGGGTAAGTGCTTCCTGTCAGGGACGAGGGGGTGCCATGGAGTGGGTTGGAGTGGGTTTGGACCTGGCCTTGCCGAAGCAGAGTTAGTAGGCTGCTGGCCCTGTCCCTCTGCCAGAAAACGCCCGCAGAGTCCAGAGAGCACAACCGTGACTGCACCCTCCTTGACTTCTTTGACGACCACGACATCTGGCACTTCCTGTCCTCCATTGCCATGTTTGGGTCCTTCCTGGTATGTGGGATGTGCCTGGCCTGAGGGCAGAGGGGGCGGTAGAGCAGACGGCCCCTCCGTCCCTGTGCCTGACCCTCTGTCCACCCTTAGGTTTTGCTGACATTGGATGACGACTTAGACACAGTGCAGCGGGACAAGATCTATGTCTTCTAGCAGGCGTCCTCAGACCCAGGCTTCACCTCGTGGGGCCCCGAGCGCCTCCGCATCACCTGCCAGGTGCCACCATAGCACCAAGGGTGTGAGTCCCAGCTGTGCTGCCCAGCACTGGATGGCGTGGCAGGACTCGGAGATTCCAGCCCAGGCCTGACTCAGGACAGTTGCCGGTGGCATCGAGCCTTGCAGCCGCCTCTGCTGAGGAAGAGGCCTGCCCCCATTCCCCAGACACTGGCCAAATTGCTGCTTTCTCTCTCAGTGTTGGGTCCTCCCCAGGACCCTTATCCGTCCATCTGTCCTGTCTGTCCACTGGCTCCTCCGTTTGTCCCTGTGGCGAAGGAAGGTGGGAGGACAATGCCCTAGCCCATTTCAGGCCTTGCCTTCTCCCCAGCGCCCCCTCCTCTCAGCCTAGGACCCACAGACCGCCCTTCCTCCCATGCTCTGCTCCAGGACTCTAGTCTGGTGCCTGATTCTCTGTCCAGCACCAGGACCCTAGTTCTCTGGGTCTGCAGCTGGCTGCTATCACTGCCCACTCTGGCCTGCCAGGAGGGATGCAGGTAGGAGACATTGGGGGCTGGCCAGCTGGTGCCAGGTTTATGGTGCTAAGGCCTGCAAGGGCCTAGGTACGACCCTCCTCCCTCGGACCTGTGCTTGGAGCTGGCTCTTGAGCAGTGAGTCAGTTCAGTTTGAGTCTGATCTTTGGGGCTGAATTCAGAGGTCATGTCCTGATCCCACCAGCCAGCAGAATGATGCCAGCACCAGGGTTGGTGGGAAGTGGCAACTCACTGTCCCCTTCTGCACCCACAGTCCTGCCAAGCCCCGGCTGGGGGCCCCTCAGTGCCATTGACACTGCCCAAGAATGTACAGAGGCCATGGAGGAATGGTGCCAAGCACACAGCCCTTTTGCCTCTTTCAGGGGAGCAGGAGCCCCAGTGCCTGTTTTAGAAGGGGGGGGGCATGCCAGCTCCCTGTATGTCCCTGGCCCTGCCTCACTACAGGACTCAGGGCTGGCTTCTGAGTTTCCGTCCAGTATTTAGCCGAGTTCTGTGTTAGTCACATGGGCCCAAGAGCCTTGGTGTTTACATGGAGTCACCCAGCTCTGGGCCCTGGCCACTCTGGTCCTTGGCTCTGTTTCACTCCACTGAGTTCATTCCAGATGCCAAGGGGGTTGGGGTCCGGGAATGTATTTCATTCTCTCCACCATGTTTTTATAGCTCTTGGGCTGGGAGAAGAGGCAGGTCTGGGTCTTTGTTTCAGAGCTCTGTTCTGTGTCTCCATGCTATGGTTGCAATTCTGTTTCTATGAATGAGTGCATTCAATAAAGACAACCAGACCTGGGATCTGGGCTTTTCCTCGTTTGTTGGCTGGTACAGGAGCCTTCCTGTCTCGTTTCTGTGCATGGCTGCACTGGAAACTGCGGTTCCTGGATTCCACCAGGGTTTTTCCTTAGCCTCGGGCCACCTGTTAATTTTGTAAACATTTGACCCTACCCTGCACTTAGCACTGTCCAACAGGAGCAAGGTACTGAAAAGGTCTGTGTCTTCACCCTGTGATAGCCTTCACCTGGCCCACAACACCTGCCTCTGCCCACTAGGTGGAGGGCAGCATCCCTCCCAGCCAGCTGGGCAGATGGATGGATATCCAGGCTGAGCCCATAAATGTGCCTGAGGTGGGCAAGGAGCTTGCAGGCCAAGGTTTTAAAGACTGTTCGGACCGGGTGGTGGTGATGCCTGCCTTTAATCCCAGCACTTGGGGGCAGAGGTAGGTGGATCTCTGAGTTTGATGCCAGCCTGGTGAACAGAGCAAGTTCTAGGGCAGCCACGGCTCCCCAGAGAAACCCTGTGTTGAAACAAAAAGGCTGTTCAGGAATGGCCATCTGGATGGCAAACAGAATCCAAGAGGAGGGAGTTCTTATTTAGACTTCAGCAAAAGAGGATGGGATTTGGGATCTGGTGAATTCAGGACTAACTAGTGTCCAGGAGACCCCTGGATGGCAAGTGTGGTCTTTTCTGCGGGAGCTTCCTGTTTATGATCTTCAGACGCCACTGGGGGGTGCTGTAGCTCTGTGTACTGTGCTCCTAGCTCAAGTCAGCCAGGTTGGCTGTAGGAGGCGGAGCTTCCAAGGCCGAGCCTCCCCTCCCTGCTGCTAGTTTTGGGGGAGGCTAGCTCACTCAGCCTGAGGATCCTTCCCCCTCCCCTTTCTCCCTCTCCATCCCTTTCCTGAAATTCCCAGAATTAGGGGCGGGACGCAGAGACTCCACTAGAGTCTTCTTACCTTTTAAAAAATTACATTTAGGGGCTGGAGAGATGGCTCAGTGGTTAAGAGCACTGACTGACCTTCCAGAGAACCCGGGTTCAATTCCCAGCACCCACATGGCAGCTAACAACTGTATAACTCCCAAGATCTGACACCCTGCACATAAAATAATAAAAAATTACATTTATTTATGGAGTCTGTGTGTCTGTGTGTGGCATAGCACACGGGAGGTCAGAGAGGAGCTGGTTCTCTGTTTCCACCATGTGGGTTCTGGGGATTGAACTCAGATCATCAGGGTTGACAGCAAATGTCTTTAACCCGTCCCGTCGTCCCCACCCCGACCCCGGTCTTCCCATCCTTTCCCTGTCCCTTCTCAAGACTGCTGGAGCTAGGTACAAGCAAGATGTGCTAGAGGATCCTTTCTGGGATGATAGAATCTCCCAAGACAGGCTCTCTTGAGGGGAGGGAGGGGATGAGCCTGCCCTAGTCCTCCGACCCTGGTGTCTCCACAGCCTTAAACACCCCACCATTTCACTGCTCTGGATGGGGCCAGGGCTGACTTGCTGCTGAGCTCTCAAATCCCACCCCCTAGTGAAGCCGCTTACTCCAGCTGGGAGCTCTCCCCACCCTGAGCTGGGTAGTACAGCTGAGAGAGGGTGTGACATCCTCTCCAGCTCCCACACCAGTGGGCAGGAGTACCCAGGTTCTGTCACTCAGTGGCCTTGGGAAGGCCATCTGAACCTCAGTTTTCTCAACTGTCAAATGGGGTGGTAGCTCCAACCTCGACTGTGAAAGGAAGGCATTTGCATAGTGCAGCCAATCCGCAGTCAAAACTAGTTTCCACACTAACTGGAGTTTAAAGCCCTGGAAGGGGGTGGTTTGTTTGTCCCCTGCAAATCTGGGGGATCCCTAGCCCCCTGGGGCATCCCTCTTCAGGGCCAGACTCTTTAGAGTACCTCTGCCTTTCACTCTGGTTGGACAGAGAGCTGAGAAGAGCAGACCCAAGTCAGGGTAGCAAGGAAGGCTTTCAGGGTCCTGCCCATAAAAGGCTTTTCCCGCCACTTTCAGCCCCGCCCCGCCCCGGCTGCGCAGCATCTCCAAAGCACGCAGGGAATGTCTCTGGCTGCCCCCGACAGACTGCTCCAACTTGGTCTCTTTCCCCAAATATGGAGCCTGTGTGGAGTGAGTGGGGCAGCCGGGGGTGGGGAGCCCAGTGGGCTTCCTTGGGCAGGGAGGGGCGCTAGCGGGCCGGCTGAGGGGTGACATCACTGCCTCGGCACCCTTTAAACCCCTCACCCAGCCGGCGCCCCAGCCCGTCTGCCCCAGCCCAGGCGCTGACACTACTCTCCTTCAAGCCCAAGAACGACCAAGCCTTGTAAGTGCAAGTGAGGAGGAGCAGCAGGGGATGCGTGTCATCAGACAGGACTGGGGTCTCAGCTGGGGCTCCCCTAATCTCCTCTAGCTTGCTGGGTGGAATTGGGTCCCCAGAGTCCTTTATCTGTTTTAAACTAGTCAAAAAGTCTAGCTAAAATGCCAGGGTGACTTGGGGTGGGGTGGGGGGAATCAATGGGGAAAATTAGTGGGGTGAAAGGGTGGCTCCCGTTTCAGCAGCTGGGCCAGCTCCATCTCAGGATGTCCCAGAAGGTGAGTTTGCTTGCTTTGGAGAGCAGCGGCCCACTGCTGGTCCCCAGGGCTTGTGCAGCCTAGAGGAGCCAGGAGATAGCTCCTGAGACAGTGGAGGACTGAAGAAGATTTTTGGTTATTTGTTAGTAGTGCTGGGAATCAATCCAGGGTACCATGCATGCCAGGCATGTACTCTACCACTGAGCGACACCCCTAACCCCACAGAAGTTAAATACTTCAGAAGAGGCAGAGATAGAGCCTGCTTTCCAATGTGCAGCTCTATCCACTGCAGGCAGAGGGTGACAGGTGGAGGAGCCTTGGAGCTCTGTCTGGGCAGGTCTGGGACCCCTGGTCTTTCCAAAGGGGCTTGGTGGTCCTGCTTGGGGCTATTTAAAGGGTGGCAGTGAGATGCTGGCACACCTATGCAATTGGACTGCTCTCCTGGGTCCCTGGTGTTTAGGTGTGCCCTCTCAGGGATGCAGAAATACTTACTCCTACTGCTGTTTTGTGGTGATGAGGGTTGGAGTACTGCAGCCAGATATACCCCTGGTTCTGCTTATTCTTCTGGGCACCTGCTAGTTGCAGGCCCCTTTCCACTGCCTACTCTCCCCTCGCACCTGCCAGAGAAAAAGAGGGCCTGGCAGGAGCCATAGCCACAGGCATCTAAGGTGAGCCCCATGCAGGCAGGTGTTCTGTACTGTAGCCTCTGTCGAGAAATACCCTGATGGGCTGCCAACCCCCATCTTGTCCCCAGTGCCTCCAAGAGGAGAACTGGAAGGTTTTGTTTTTCTTCTTAGTGTTTTTTAGTTATATAAGCGATGGGTTTCATTATGGCATTTGTTCCCATATATATCATTTATTTTATTCTTATTTGCTTTCCTGTCTTCACCTGACCTCATCTCCTCAAAGGGACTTCTTGGGACTTTCTACTTCAGAGTCTCCACCAGGAGAGACAGGGAAGAAGGGCGGTGAGGGGTGGGATTGAGTGGGGACACATGTAATCCTGAGCCCTGACCCAAACTTACAGATGTCAGGGTTGCAGTGTGTGCATTGTGGCCAGGGCTTGTTCTTGGACCTGTCTGTTCAGAACTTCCTGGAGACTGACAAGTGCATGTAGGGACACTCTTCTCCCATGCTTTCCTCTAGTGCCCAGCCTGTGTAGGTGGCGGGGGTGAGGCCCAGCCTGTGTAGGAGGCGGGTGAGGATACAGACTGGGTAGGGAATGGATGGAAACTGTCAGGCGCGTGTACCTGGCTGGGATGGGGCAATGGGAGAGAGACCGGCTGAGTGGAGGCCTGGAGGAAGGAGGACTGCAATCACCGGGCTCCCTTTGCTTTGTGACCTTTGTGGTTCTTTGTCCCAGCAGTTCCTGGAGAGGAGCGGGACACACAGTGGGGGGTGCAAGGGACAGCTGTTTACCACTTCCCAACAGAAACCAGGCCTTAAAGTCCTCCAACCCCAGCAGAAAGACCGTGCTCAGAAGGCCATGTCTTCTGGGAGGACCCCCTCCCCACTCCGTCTCAGGGAAGTGAGGGGCCTCTGTGGCTGGCACTTAGATGAGGTCTTCTGGTTTTCTTTTTCTCTCAAACATGGTGATGGACTCAGGGGATGCCTCGGAGAAGGTAACCAGGGAGCAGATCAGTTTGCTGTGTAAACTCACTGGTTAAAGCACCCCTCACCTACCCACACCATCTCAAAGAGCTCTCTCTGTTAAGCTCCAGGCAGTGTGTGATGTAGTTCGCAGACTGTACCTTCCCAGCTCTCTGAGTAGACTGTTAGCCCCACTTCACAACCGGGGAGCTCATAACTTAGAAGGGGAAAAGTTTGACGGCTGGCCTGGGCCCGAAGCTCTGTAATAACATTGCTCCCCACCACCTTCCAGGGCGGGGATGGGGAAAGGGTCTCAACTTGCATGGGAAGGAGGTGGGAGGTCGGCCAATTACTCTATGTTCATACAATTTTCCTCCCAACCTATGTCCTCTCTGAAGCCAGGGGTTGGCTTGGAAAGCTTTTTAGACACTGTAACAGATGGCATCTCACTTAGGGTGTCCCCTGTTGACAGGGTCTGGCTCCAGCCATGACTACTATATCTGCCCAGGGACCAGCCTGCCTGCTCTGATCCTGCAGCTTTCCTCTTTCTCCATGCCTGGTCCTCTGAGTGCTGCCAGGCACTGGCCTCTGGGGCAGCAGCTGACATGAAGGGCAGGCTTCCCATGCTCTGGCTGGCAGATTCTTGGCCCTGGGATAGCCTGGGAGTATTCTGACTGCACAGTTCTAACTACTGCAACAGCCAGAGCGGGCCGACATGGGCACACCAATGCTCTTTCATGTGAATCTCCCTGAGAATGCAGCTGCTTTGTGAGAACCCTTGGACTTTGGAGGCCTTACCAGGTGGTTTTGGCAGATGCAGTATAGGGATGAACTTTGCTCTTCCAGCTTCTGAGTCAGAGGGTAAAGACTTGGTAGCAACTGATAACTAAACAAAGATACCTGCTGGCTTAATTTGGGGAGGTGGGGGGCGGCGGGGGGGACGACAATGTGCCTTCTGGAAGGCTTCTCTAGTGCGTTTCTGGCTTAGCTAGGCAGACCAGGTAATGTGGGGGCTTTAAGTTCAGCTACTCCAAAGGCTAAGGTAGGAGTATCCTAAATTCAAGATCAGCCTGTTGGCCTGAGACATTGCCTCAAAACTATGAAACAAGCCTAGCATTGGTGGTGCATGCCTGCCTTTAATCCCAGCACTCGGGAGGCAGAGGCAGGTGGACTTCTGTGAGTTTGAGCCCAGCCTGGTCTACAGAGTTCCAGGACAGCTGGGGCTACACAGTGAAACCCTGTCTTGAGAAAAAACAAGAACAAAACCATAAAACAAAGAGAAGGCTGAGGACAGAGCTTAGCAGTACAGACTTCCCTCTCAAATATGAAGTCCTGGTTTCCATCCTGTACTGAAAAAAGAAAGAAAGCGATGAGGAAAGTGGGGGGAAGGAGAGGGAAGGCTGGCTCTAGGCCAGGGTTGTCAAAATAGTCCATAGGCCAATGCAGCCTGCTGTTTGTTTTTATTGACAAAACTTTATTGGCACACACTGGTTATGTATCATCTAGGCTGTTTTCACACAATCGTAGAGGCCATATGGCCTGCAAATTCTAAAATATTTTCCCTCTGGTCTTTTACATAAACAGTTGACAGACCCTTGCTCTAGCTGACCAAATAGCTAAGATCTTGTTTCTTGAGGTTCAGGTTCAGAGAGGCTTTTGCAGTAAGTGGACGAACCTGGTCTAGCTAAGTAGTGTGATGGTGCCTAGGGTGGCTGGGAACCCCTCACTGAGCTCAAGTGAAGCAAAGCTATTCCCTGACCCTCTGTTCTCTCTTCTCCACACTGTCTGCTTCAGCTCTGCCCCACCATGGCCAACAAGGGCCCATCCTATGGCATGAGCCGTGAAGTGCAGTCCAAAATCGAGAAGAAGTATGACGAGGAGTTGGAGGAGCGACTGGTGGAGTGGATTGTAATGCAGGTTGGCCCTGATGTGGGCCGCCCAGATCGTGGGCGTCTGGGCTTCCAAGTGTGGCTAAAGAATGGCATGGTGAGTGGCACCCTGTGATGGGGGTCTGGGGATGTGTGTGCCACCCTGCAAGCTGTGGGGCAGACCCCCTGAGCCGAGTGTCCAGCTGTGTTCTGTGCCCGGCAGATCTTGAGCAAGCTGGTGAACAGCCTGTATCCTGACGGATCCAAGCCAGTGAAGGTGCCTGAGAATCCACCTTCCATGGTCTTCAAACAGATGGAGCAGGTAGCTCAATTCTTGAAGGCAGCTGAGGACTATGGAGTCACCAAGACTGACATGTTCCAGACTGTTGACCTCTTTGAAGGTACAGAGGAAAAGGGCTGGAGCCAGTGGGCCACTGGAGAGCAAGATTCTCAGGCAGGGAGAGGGAATATTAAAAGATGCCACAACCAGCTCTGTTGGTGTGCGCATAGCTGGAACAGTATGTGCCGAGAGCACGTAACAGGCAGACCAGCTCAGTGGTCCAGCATTTTCTAGTATGTACCATGGCCTGTGCTGGATCCTAGAACCATACACATATAGAAAATATACCACGCCACACTCAAAAGGGTTTAGTGTAGGGTCTCCTGAAACCTCTTTGGATCTGGGGATACTTGCTCTTGGTTTGACCATTTTTGAGTCAGGGGCAGACCTTGCCTATATGGTCCTGAAGTTGGTTTCCTGGCCACTCTTCTCATAGGCAAAGACATGGCAGCAGTGCAGAGGACTCTAATGGCATTGGGCAGCTTGGCTGTGACCAAGAACGACGGACACTACCGTGGAGATCCCAACTGGTTTATGAAGTATGTGGCCACTGGGTCCCTGTTCCCAAGCTTGGGTCTCTTTGTGAGGTGGGGTGGCTTGGGCTGGTCAGCCACGGTAAAGATCAGGTGTAGCAGAGCCAGGAAGGCCCCAAGTAAGGCCTTGGACTGGGGGAAACGGGGCCTCACTTCTGGACTCATGCCTTTTACCAGCATGTGCTCCAGCAGGCTCCCTAACTCCTGGGATCAGCCAAACTCAGGAAAGAAAGAGAAGACCAATAGGAAGGGAATGGGCTCAACAAGGAAGCAACAGGGATCAGAAAACAGTTGGAGAACTCGACGTCCTTGGAAGTCTGATCCTGTTCCTCTTCTTTTAGGAAAGCCCAGGAGCACAAGAGGGAGTTCACAGAGAGTCAACTGCAGGAGGGGAAGCACGTTATTGGCCTCCAGATGGGCAGCAACAGGGGGGCCTCACAGGCTGGCATGACAGGCTATGGACGACCCCGGCAGATCATCAGTTAGAAGAGGAAGGCCAGCTCTGAGTCTGCCTTTCCCAGATACCTGGCTGCAGTGTCCTGCTTAGCCTGCCTCACCCACGCCTATGTAGGTTCTTAGTCCGGACAGCTCCGAGGCTGTCGCTGGGCAAAGATGACTGCACATGGGCAGCCCCACCTATCCCCAGCCTCAGCCCAGCTTCTAACCCCAGAGCCACCACCCCTGGCCCTGTTCCCAGCTGCACCCCCACCTCTACTGTCTCTCCCATCCTGGAGTAGGCAGGGAGAAGTGGGCTGGGGTAGCCTGGGGGTCAGCCAGCCCACTGTCCTTGGTAGCAAATGCCCTTTGAAGGAGACCCAGCCCAGCCTCTCCATCATTTCCTGGAATATTTTTTGGGTTGAAATTCAAAAAGGAAAAATATATATATACATCCATCTTTTCTCAGGCCTGGCTGGCAGTCTGATTCGTTTAGTTACCCCTCTTACTATTCCAGAAGCCCTGAGCAGGGGGCGGGGGGCACCCGGGGCTCATGGGTTCCTGGCCACTGTCTTCTGGATGACTTTTCAGGCCCCACAGACCCAGAGTTTCGGAGGAAGTGGGCTGTGGGGAACAGGAGTGATCTGCCACCTGCAATAGCTTTGGGAGGCAGAAGGGAGGAAAAGTGGGAAGTGGTGGAATTGTTTGGATTTTTATACTTCTGGTTTTTATTTTGGAAAAGCTGTGCAGAAAAAAATTCAACAAAATGTTGCTGTGAAAAGTAAAAATCAAATCTTAAGCATTAAAAAATTCAGATTAACAATCAGCTCAGAAGATGGGAAGGGGAGAAGGCCAAGAATGGAGGAAAAGTCAGGCAGACAGCTGGCCTTGGAAATGAAGGCTATTTCCCTGAGCACTTTGCAGAGGAAGACAGGGTGGTCACAGGCAGTGGCTCCCAAGCTGTCTTTGACATTAGTGTCTCAGCTCTCTGTAGTCCTACCAGACAACTTCCCCAATGAGGCAGCAGGGGTGCTGGGAATCACATGCCTCCCAGTCTCCCAGGAGCTTCACCTTCAGCAGGAAGGGAGAGTGGTGGTGGAGGATGGGGCAGGTTTGAGGTTGGCTTTGGACCAGATGCAGAGCAAAGGGTAATGGAGGCAGCTGCTTTTGAGCTAGGCATGCCCAGGCTTTTGCCAGCCTTTCCTCTGGGCCCTCTGTACAATGACACTTCTGTTGAGAGCGTTCTTGGGTACACAGGCATCTGCATAACTCATGAATGGGTGGAGGTCTTGGTGGCCTAGATCACTGACCAGCCTCAGAGGGGTGAGACCAAGGGCTGCCTGGTGTAGGTGCCAATCCCTTGTCCAAGGCTTATCAGCAAAGCTCAGCTAGAGGAACCTATGATCACCAGTCTTCTACCACTGCTCTTAAGATGGCCCTCATCCTCCTGAGGGTACCAAGAATGCTTCAGAGGCCTTGGCTTCCAGATGTCACTAAAATCAGGACCATTTTCTCTCCTGAGCATCCATGATTGGAAGCCTCATCACCAATTTGAGAAAGAGCCTGTTGCACATGGAGGACTCTGGGCCCTGGGGTCAGCAGATCTGTCCATCCTTCACCTGTAGCAGGTCTGGGGGTTGGTGCTGAGGACGGTCCAGGAGACTCTTACCACTCTGGGACAGATTCCAGTCTCCTTCACTGAGTAGCTCTGGGGCCAGGAAGCTAGAGGTGGTGGTACAGCCCCCATTCTCTGACTCCACTCCACCCTGGTCCTTGCTGTTGCATAGAGGCATTGATTCTAGCTCTGTCCCCACCTCCCTGGAGTTCTGGCTCCGCTGGGGCCAGGAGCAATGTCCGCTCCTACAACCTTGGGTGGAAGCCATGTTCCTCTGGCTCAAGTATACTTCTAGCATGTAATAAATGGTCCAGAAGACAGTGAAGCAGCCCACCAGCACCAGGGTCTAGGGAAAAGACAAACACAGACAGTGTTAGTGACAGTCTCTAGCCCAGAAGCGTGAGCCTGGGGAGTCTTTCCCTTCTGGGGACCACCTTCCCAACCCAACCATTGCCATAGCCTTCCTCACATACAAGGAGGGAGCTAATAGGCTAGAAGTGATGCTAGGGACCCATGTCCTCCATATGTCTCATTCCCCAGTTCACCTGGATTAATACCAAGGACCAAATCTCCCAGGGACCAAATCTCCCAGGACAGTCCTGTCAGCTACAGCTGGAGTTCTGGTCTCTGTACCTTGAGTGTGTTAGGGGTAATGGTGTAACCATCCTCCTCAGGAATTTTCAGCCCAGGCGGGCAAGGCAGAGTGAAGTCATCATGCAGGTATTTCCCACTCATAGCACTTTCTAACAGACTATAGGAAAGAAAAGACAAGAACACACTACTAACATGGCACCTATACTATCTGCCCTCTATCTTGCAGCTGAAGAGGGAGGGAAGCCCTAAAGCAGAGAGGGCAGAAGTACCCCGGGTTCCTAGTCCATGACCGCTGGCATTGGCCTAAGCGTGAAGCACAGCTGGGGTTCAGAAGGTTGGGCTCCCTCAGTGGCACCTCCTGCCCACCCCACAAGAGCTGTCTCCCTCTCTCTCCTGATGGATGTAGCCAAACCTACCTTTGTCTGTCCTTGATGTCTACTGGACTCCACATGGAGCCATACAGGGTCAGCTGCCAGTGCTGGAGGATGCCCATCTGGAGCGGCTCATCTCCTAGGGCAGTAAGTGGATAGCCTTGAGCTGTGGACTGTTGGCCAAGTAGAACAGCAGAGCCTGGCCCACCCAGCCACCCAAGGAGACTCAGACCACACAGTCTGCTATAGTTTGTGTCCCACAGACCCCAAGGGTCCTGCGGAAGTACCTCATAGGGCATTTTAGGGACAGAACAGAAAGGTTGAAGGCATACGGGAAGCAGTGTTTTGCCTTTGCCTCCCATACTCTGGGGTTTCATTTGGGATTTTCCTTCAAAGGAAAAAATGTCCTTCTATCAAATTCAAGGTTTAAAAGCTGCCAATCAAGGGAATACCCAACCTGACTGGAAGCTGGAAAGGCAGGTTCCATTGCCAGTCTCCATGCGATACTGCAGATAGTCAGTAGTCTTGCTATTGTGACCTTCACTGCTACCATGATCCTATATAAGTCACTTCAAGCCTAAGGACCTCAGCTTTTCTAAAAAGCAAAATGGTGAAAATTTGTCCTGCCCTTACCTGCCTATCAGGGCTGGCCGAAGGACGGTTATATGTGAAAGGGCTTGAAATGTGGTTTCAACAAGGAATATTTGTTGCTATCCTGAGGAAAAATGGATCAGTCACTTCTCCAAGGAATATAGAGGCAGTATAAATGAGCATTTAGGGACAATGCCTACTTTCAGGATAGGACATACTTCTTGGCATGTACCACCTTTACCAACAGCAACCCTACCTATTACCCACGGAACACTTCCTGTGGGGAGAGTGAGACTCGAGGGGACCAGGTAGGTAGTATAAGACAGGAAGGCTCACCTACATCCCTGATAGTCAGTCTGTAGATGCCTCGTGCTCTTTCCCCCCAGCACCGCACAGTGGAGAAGGTCCAGTCATTGAAGCCATTAGGATCCCTGGGAAAGAGCAAAGCAGAACACATGGATGGCCTGGCATGGACAGTGACCCTTATCCCAGGAACACGGAAGGAACTATAAGCATTTGGGAGGGTGCCATCCCACTCTTGGGATCTCGGGGTGTGAGGAACTTGTGTCCTTGTGTGTAGTAAAGGACAACATGGAGAAAGCACGGGCCTGGAAACCCCACAGATCTGTTTCTTTCTTTCTCTTTTAGACAGGGCTTGCTATAAAGCCCTAGCTGCTCTTGAACTCTTTCCTTTTCCACCTTTGCAACTTGGGTGCTGGGGTTATGGTGTGTGCTGTTCCTTTTCCGCCTTGCTAGCTAGCCATTGGGCCCAGCATGCTGAACAAATGTGTACAAGGAAGCCATACCTTCAGCTGTTGGCTTTTGAAACTGGGTCTTTCTAGACAGACCAGGCTCATGTCAAACTCATCATCCTCCTGTCTTATCAGCCTCCCCAGTGCTAGAACTATAGCTACCATCCTACTACACTTTGCTTTCCAAAGGATTAGGGGAATGCATGCAGAATATAATGCCAAGTATGTTATAAACACTTGAATAAAACATGGTGCATGGTTTCCAGCTGCTAAGGACAAGTGGTGCAGTTTCTTAGGACAGTGTCAGCATTTTCTCGAGAAAGCCCTTATTATGAAGAGAGGTCAGGAGGCTATGGGCAGGTGTACATACGAGTCCATGCTGCGGGGTGCGCCGATCAAAGACATCATGCCACTGGGACAAAAGAGTTTCAGTTCTAAGCTGCCACGTCGTGGGTGAGTGATGGAGACTGTCACTGCCACATGTTCCAGGGTCTTCAGCCCCGACATCTCCAGGTCCATCCTGCTGACTGTAGGAAGTCAGGCTTGGCAGCTGGGAAACCAGCCCATAAACACTTACGCCCTCATTTCATCCCAACATATACAAAGGTACACATGTACTGAATTCACATACAAACATCTTTGGCACAATGTAGACTACCAAATGGAATGCAATGCTGCAGTCAAGTTCCCATCTAGCTTAGGGTCTAGCTAGGGAGACAATGAGGCCAAGATGATGTAAGAACCCCATCATTCATTCATCCAAAACCCATTCACTATGCACCTCCCACATTTCAGGTACAGTACGAGATGTAAGAAATACAAAGAGAAGTGTGTATAGTTCCTACCTTTATCTGCAAATAGAAAATGATATATGATATACATAATTGATATGGGGCATATTAGATAGCAGTGAGATATGCTGAATAAAGAAATCAACAAATCAACTCAGACTAGCAGAGGACATTCTAGAAGGGGAAATGGCACTAAAAAGATAGAGGTAAACAAACAATTCTCATATATGGAAGACAATACAATATTAATTAATTTATAAGCTACAAGACTGGATATACTTCAAAGAAGTTATGCAGAATGAAAAAGCTAATCTCAAAAGGACTTTACAATTACACTTGTATGACTTTCTCTAAGTAACACACCTGTAGAGTTAGAGAACAATGTTGTTCTCAGCTGTCAGGGATGGGAAAGGGGTAGCACAAAGGAGTCCTGTGATAGCACACTTCAGATCCTGACTGTGGTAGTGGTTACAAAAGTACACACATGATCGATCACAGAGCTACACAGACAGACAGACACACACACACAGATGCTGAATGCATGCAAAACTGGTAAAACTGATCATGTGCCAATATCAGGATTGTGCCAATATCAGGTTCTTGGCCTTGATACTGTCTTATAATTATATGACATTAACACTGGGAAAAGGTACATGAGATTTACTTGCTCATTATTTTGCAACTTTCTATAATTATTTCAACTAACAAACTGGGAGACTCAACTGGGGACTAGGAAATTAGACTGCAGTGAGATATAATCCTTCCTAAAGTATCCCTTCTCGCATTAATTTTTCCCAACACATAAGACAAAGAGTGACACCTTAATTTTACAGATAAGGAAGACAAAGAAGTATGGGAAACAGAAGCTAAGATGAGAAGGGCTTTACTTTTTTTTTTTTTTTTTTTCAGTTTCCGGGCTTTACTTTTTTTTTTTTTTTTTCAGTTTCCGCCTGTCCTGGAACTTGCTCTGTAGACCAGACTGGCCTCGAACTCAGAGATCCGCCTGCCTCAGCCTACTGAGTGCTGGGATTAAAGGCATGAGCCACCATGCCCAGTGGAGTGTCATTTCTTGTTCATCACTAAGAAACTGATGTCTACAGGAACCATCTTCCCAAGGTCATAACTTACTTTTCTCCACCCCATGTCGCCCAGCTACATCTAAGACCATGCCCCAGGCTGGTTAACTTCAGCATGGTTTAGTAACTGCCATTATGGGTTGCTTATTACAGAAGCAATATAAATTAGTCAACAGTATGTTAGAAAAGGAGATGAACAAAAGTAAAAATGAAAGGCCCCCATACTCCTGTAAGGCACTGGTTACTACCTACCTTGCCTCTCTGGGTACGTAGGCACAAGTGTGTTTTCATAAATTTCATCTGTCCTACTGTGTCTGAAAATGGCCCTTCCATTCCTATTTCCTGGCTCTCTAATATCTTACAGCTCTTCTCACCAACACTCTGTTTACATCTCTAGTCCCCTTTGCTTTCTTGTCCTTTTCATACAATCTTTGGCAAGAGTCAAACACCAGCCCAGTTATTCATCTCCTTGGCTGCATCTCTGTGCTTATATCTTTCCTACTACAACAAAAACCAAACATGCATAAGCCCTTTTTCCACTCTTCACTTCCCTCTGCCTACTAGTCAAAAGCATGGGCTCAGGGGCTGGAGAGATGGCTCAGTGGTTAAGAGCGCTGGTTACTCTTCAAGAAGACCTGGATTTAATTCTCAGCACTCACAGGGCTGCTAACAACTGTTTAGAACTCCAATTCCAGGGGATTCAATGTGCTCTTCTGGCCTCTGAGAGCACCAGGCACACATGTGGTACACAGATACAGAAACAGGCAAAACACACATGAAATTAAAAAAACAAACAAACCCCCAGCTATAGCAGCAGGACTCGAGTCAGTCACTGGGCTCAAATCCCAGCTGTTACTTCCTAGCATAGAAAACTGAGTTAGCTCTTTATCTATATACTCATGCTAGTAAGAGGACCTGGCCCTAGGGTTGCTAGTACATCTCAAGTGTACAGAACAGCACTTAGCAAATATCAAGGCTACATAAGTATTACATATTATTACTCCTTTACTGTCAGACTTGAGAAAGCTGTCTATATTCTCTATTGTTTCTTCACTCCTTCCTAATCATCCTTTGCATTTTTCTATCAAAAAGCACAGCATGTATTTCCCGAATTTTCCTTTTGTGGTACTGAGATTTGGACCAAGGTCTGTTGTATGCTAAGTGCTCTACCAAAGCTTTATCCTAAACCCTTTTTATTGTTTGACTTTTATTTTAGTATTTTTTAAAAGATTTAGCCTGGTGGTAGGCTGGGCATAGTGGCGCACACCTTTACTCCCAGCACTTGGGAGGCCAAGGCAGGTGGATCTCTGAGTCTGAGGCCAGCCTGGTCTATAGAGAGTGTTCCAGGACAGCCAGGATTACAGAGAAACTCTGCTCAAAACGAACAAAGGAACAAACAAAAACAAAAACAAAACAAAAAATCCCAGAGATAGATACATTAAAAAAATAAAAATAAAAAGACATTTATTTATGTGTATGAGTATTTGCCTAGAGGTATGTGTACCACAAGCATGCCTGGTGCCCATGGAGGCCAAAAGAGGGCATCAGATCCCCTAACTTGCAGTTACAGACTGTTGTGAGCTGCCATGTGTGTTCTGGGAACCAAATCTAAGTTTTCTACAAGAGCAGACAGTGCTCTTAACTCCTGAGCCATTTCTTCAAGCCCTTTTTATTAAGTTTAAATTACGTTCGTATATCCGTATGTTGGTATGTGAATTTAAGTGCCCATGGAGGCCAGAATATCCCCTGGTTGCTGGAGTTACAGGCAGCTGTTAAGATGCCCAACATGGGTTCTGGGAACCAAACTCAGATCCTCTGCAAAAGTAGTACTCTTTCTTAACCATAGAGCCATCTCTCCAACCACCACTGCTGCTATGTAACCCAGGCAAGAACTTGCATTCTTCCTGCCTCAGCCTTCTGGGATTATACCTCCATGGCCAGCTGCACACAGTTTTACATGTCATTTGGTTCTAGAGCATTTGCCATGACAAAGAACTACTCGTGGAAATACTTTATTTGTTTTTGATTTTTCAAGGCAGGGGTTCTCTGTGTATCCCTGGCTGTCCTGGAACTCACTCTGCAGACCAGGCTGGCCTCGAACTCGGAGATCCTACTGCCCCAGCTTCCCAAAGAACAATTCCTTATACATTTTCACAATGAATGAATATTTTAAATTATCAACACATGGCCAATAGACCTATTTCATGGATTTCTTCCTGGGATTCTCCAGCATGGATCATCCACTTCACCAGTAAGGATTTCTGTATTTCTAAGATGAGGTCTGGAAAGTATTTCAGTTCTTCCTCATCGCCCTTATACCAGACATTGGGGGCCACCCATTTCAAAGACCCTCAGCCTTTAAGACATAGTATAGGTGCAAGCCAGGTGGTGGTGGGGCATACCTTTAATCCTAGCACATGGGAGGCAGAGGCAGGCACATGTCTGAGTTCAAAGCTAGCCTGGTCTACAGAGCAAGTTCCAGGATGGCCAGGGCTACACCAAACCCTGTCTTGCAAATAGATAAACAAATGAAAAGTATGGGTGCTAAACCATGGCCCATGCAGCACCACCTGCCACTCCAGTTCTAGGTCTTCCTTTTCCCCGTAGCCTGTGCTCCAGCCATCCTGACCTATCTGCAGCTACCTGCAGACACCCTGACATACACTGCTCCTGGTGCCCTGGTGTCTCTATTCTCACCCTTCCTTCTGGCTAGCATATATGGCAAAACTCAGGTCAGGGACCAGTTTCCTTGAGCCTGTCTCCCTAGTAGTAGATGAGTGTCTTGGCTGTGCTCTCAAAGCCCCTACATTATCTCTGTCACAGAGCACATGACCTGATACTATCTCTATGCTTGCAGACCACACTTTGTTTCCTACCAGGTCACATGCTTTTCGAGGGAAGTCATTTCTTAGGTCTGAATTTGTAGAACTTAATATTGTGCCAGGTATGAAGCAGGTCCCAGGGATTTGAGAAAATCAATCAAGGTACGCCACTGAAGAAAACAAAGAATTACTCTGCATGGGAAAAGCAGGGCAAGACCCAGGTAGCAGTGATGTATAGAGGGACGAAAAACCTCTAGAACTACTAGTCCAGGGACCTAGGAAGCAGTAATAGCACAGATGTAAGTAGAAGACTCTTGGGCAGTAGGCTAGCTTTTAATAGGTGATAAGGAGTCGAGATGGTATCTGTTAATGCAATGTATTGGTAGAACGGCAGCAGCACACTGTGACTTGGGAATCAACAGATGAACATATTCATCTGTACAGGTGGAGGACAGTCCTGAAATGGTGGTGGGGTGGGTATGGAAGTATACAATGTTATGGAATATCACAGAGCAGAATCTAAAAAGGAGCTCAACCCAAAATGGGAGTACACGGTGGTACGCTACACCCAGTTTTTTGCTCCTCTCATCCCCCACCTTGATCCTTACTTCTGACTTTGGTTTGTTTGGTTTTTGAGACAGGGTCTCTCTATGTAGTCCTGGCTGTCCTGGAACTCACAATGTAGATTAGGCTGGACTCTTTGCTTCCTAAATGCTGGGATTAAAGGCATACAGTACCACCAAGCCTGGCTTACACACAACTTTTAATTCTGTGGACAGGGACCTGGGTGGCAATGCATGTGAGTAAACTGTTTTTTCTAATAGAATTAAATAAGTTAATGCCTAAAATGGACAACTACTTTACTACTTTGAATATCAGCTGGTTGTGCTGTTTTGTTTTGTTTTCCTGGTGTGTGTGTGTGTGTGTGTGTGTGTGTGTGTGTGTGTGTGTGTGTACTTGATCCAAGAAAGAGTCATCTGGGAAGAGGGAACCTCAATTAAGAAAATTTCCCCACCAGACTGGCCCGTGGAGCATTTTCTTGATTGATGATTGATGTGGGCGGGTCCAGTCCATGGAGGAGGACAGTACCATTCTTGGGCAGGTGGTCCTGAGCTGTGTAAGAAACCAGGCTGATTGTAAAACATCAGTAGCGAACTTCTGCCCTCCGGGGTTCTCCCATTGTGCTGTAAGCCTGTATTTAAGACCTCTTTCCTCCTTCAATAAACAGCATTTGGCATTAAAAAAGAAAAAAAAAGAAACCAGGCTGAACAGGCCATGTAGAGCAAGTCCTAAGCAGCATTCCTCCATGGCCTCAACTTCAGTTCCTTCCAGGTTTCTTAATGATGTACTGTGTAATCTACAAGCCTAAATAAACCCTTTCTTTCCCACATCGCTTTTGGTCATGGTGGGCTTTTTGTTTTGTTTTGTTTTGTTTTTTTCGAGACAGGGTTTCTCCATGTAGTTTTGGTGCCTTTCCTGGATCTCGCTCTGTATGCATGCCTTTAATCCCAGCACTCGGGAGGCAGAGCCAGGTCACGGTGTTTTAACAGCACTAGAAACCCTAAGAAAATGGTCATCCTCATATATCACATATTATTACTATTGTCTTCAGCAAGTTTTTTCCCCCCGTTTTAACCTTTCATCCTCTATCCAGAAGACACCAAGCTCTGCTTTTTTCCATAATCTAGTGGAAGCTATGACATCTCTATCCTTCCTATTTATTTCCCGAGGGAGCAGAATATTTAATGGAGGAATTGTGTGTAGGAGGGAGGTGAAGTCAAACAACACAGCAGCTCTGATGAGGGAGGACACAGGGTGGGTGGGTGGGACAAAGAGTTATGGAGTACATCTCAGAAGACACTCATGGTTCTAGAGTTTCAAGTACACAAAGAAAATAGGAACTTTGGACAGGGAGGCCAGAGAGGACAATGGAGCATAGTGGGTCATGGGCAGAGGAAGACAGGGCTAACCTATCTCTAGGGTCAGAACAAGAAGGTTCAAAAGGATGAACTCCAAACTTGTCTCTAGAACTCCAAAAAGGGAGTGTGCTGGGAATACAGCTCAGAAGGAGAGTACTTCCCTCACATGAACAAGATCCTGGGTTTAATTACTATTAGGAGATCGCGGGTGAGGGAGGAAGGAAGGGAAGGAGTCCACACAAACTGAGAGTCTTGGAAGGGTGGAGAACAGTACTTAGCATGTGGGCAGAAATCAGCTGGTATTGTCAGACTGCACACGAGGACAAAGGGCAGGTGAAAGTGGGTATCTCGGGAATCTTAGACAGACTCAGTGGAGAAGAAACTTCGGGCAAGGCTCACTCTCCTCCCAGCCCTGACAGGGATTTCAGAACCAGTGTGAGCTCCTTCCTCCTCACTGACTATCAGTGGAAAGAAATGCCAGCCTGTTTTGTTCTTGAGTTGCTCTGCTCAACATGATAGTCTAGGCATATGAGGTTGCTTAAATTAAAAATTCTCTGTAACTAAATGCAATTAAAGTTCAGTTCCTTGCCTGGCATGGTGGGTGGTACACGCCTTTAATCCCAGCATTTGGGAGGCAGATATAAGTAGATCTCTATGAGTTCAAGGCCAGCCTGGTCTGCAGAGTTCCAGGACAGCCAGGGCTGTTACACAGGGAAACCCTGACTGGGGGAAAAAAAAAAAATTAAAAAAGAAAAAGAAAAAAAAGTTCAGTTCCTTGGTCACAGGAGCCACATTTGAAATGTTTGACAGACTCAACAGCCACATATATCTGGACATCTTCATTATGGTTAAAAGTCCTGATTAACAATGCTCTGAACCCTTTAAGGTCATTTCACTTTTTCTGCTACTGTCTGGATGCTCAGCTCCTTTTGTCTGCCTCCTTTTCTCTTTTTTAAAAACAGGTCTCCCTCTGTAGCCTGGCTGACCTGGAACTCGCTGTATAAACCAAGTAGAACTTGTGTGCTAGGATTACAGACAGTTGTCATCATGCTCAACTTCCCTCTGCCTCTTAAAAAGTTTGCTTCCAGTCTCAGACCTAGAGTTAGGTCTGATCTTGCTTGAAGACTATGGCTTGGCTCTAGGGAATAGGGTCTGTGCTATCTGTGGCTGTAAGGGTTATAAGGCATCAGGATCAATTATGGCTCTCAGGGATGATGTGTTTGGACCATCTCGGATTGGAGGGGAAGGGGTGTCTAGACTATCAACTAACTAGGCTGAGTTGCTCAGTTCTGTACCACGTGAATTTCACTCCTTCCACTACCAAGCCAGCCTTCAGGCTCACACCTCCTGTTCTGTTTTGTTCTATCTGTTGAGACCTGAATGTATTCAGGACAAGAATTTCCCTGGCTTCAGAAGTGGGCAGGATTATTACCACCTGGTGAAGGACTCCACTAGACAGACTCCTGGATCTTTACCTCCCTCTGCATCCCACCCTCCTCCTATCAGAACATCTACCCCTTCTACAGTTCTAGTGACCAACAAGCAATTGCCAGCTGCCTTATAGCCTATGGAAGATGTCAGATTTAAGGGGAAACATTTCTTGGATAATGGGAAGCAAAGGATAACCAAGCTGGAGAGGTCTCTGCCCCTCCAAGTCCACTTGCTCATCTGACAGAAGTGACAGGGAACAGCCCTGGATGGAGTAAGAGTTAAAGGCCCACAATCCCCAAGACAGTGTGTGAGAGCCAGGGGCTTCCCAGAACTACATTCCTGGGGATGTTTTTGCCCTTCCTAAGACAGTGTGATTTTTACAGGAAAACGTGTTCCCTAGGCCCTAGGTCTCCTTCCATGCAAGAGAAACTAGCGTGAGTGGGATATGCTTAGGGAGAAAAGTATTCAACCTCTCTATCGAAGCCTCCATGGAGAAAGGCTGCCCTATCCTCCCAAAGTCCCTCCTTTGGTCATTCCTTCTCCTAGACACCATGCCTCTGGTTTGAACACCTTCAAGGGGCACAGAAAAATAAGGACAGAATTCTGACATCAGTAAGAAGTACAACATTCCTCAATATTCACAAAAAGTAGCAAAATAACTCTGCTTGTCAAAATTTCTTCAGGGAAAAAGATTGTCCCTTGAGGCTAAGGGTAGGAACAACTGGGGAATGTGCACAGAGAGGCTGGGGTATAGCTTAGTGACAGAGTATGTGCTTAGCATGTATGAGGCACTGAGTTCTATCACAAGCACCAAAACAACAAAAACAGTGCAGGAAGAGGGTCACTGAGCAAAAGGTCCGGCTCTAGCTTCCCGTTTCTCTCAGAAGGGTTTCCGCCTCTATGTTCAACATACAACCTCATCCCCTGACTTAGAAGATGTCCTTCACTCCTTCACAGACCTTATAATGGGAAGCCATGGAGGTAAGAGCAGAGGATAGTAGGCAACCCAAGCCCAGGGGACCTATAGTTATGCCTCTATCCCACCGCTAAGAGATAGTATCTGGCTTTCTCTGGAGGAGCTCCAGAACCAAAGTCTCCAATTCTTCTCCTTCATGCTGAGGCCACCCGGCTGGATAGGGCTATTTGGCAAGATCTTAGCCTGAAAGTCAAAGAAGTTCTCTCAGCTCCTGCTGAGGCTCCCAGAGCCTCACTCCCACTCTACTCACTGCCTTCCTAGCCCATTGCTTACAGCTCCTTCTTACTATTAGGAACTCAGGAGAAAGGTCTTGTTAAGCAGCCAGGGGGCCAGCCAACTCAGAAGCAGCAACATGCCCTAAAATGGTCAAAGAAAACTCCACAGGTTTGGCTGCGGCTCAGCTCCTGAAGGAAGGGGGAGAACTGGGCAGGGAGGATGAGTTTAGCATAGCTTCCCCATCCCCCGCCTCCAGCCCTGGGCCTAAGATTAACCCCTTGTGCTGAAGGCTTACCATTCCATAGCACCTCCAGGGAGTGGGGGGACCGAGGGACAGCCTTATTTTCTGTCAGCACAGGGCTGACATAGGAGGCTAAGTAAGGGACAGACGTCCAGATCTGTTCAAGGAGAGTAAGGGACAGCGTTAACAAACGGAGCTTGTTGTAATTACACGCACGCACGCACGCACGCACGCACGCACGCACACCTCAGTAAGGTCTTTAAGGTCTAACTCTCTGGCTTTCCTGTCATCCCACTGTTTTACCCGAGGTTCCTTCTGTGCCCCAAACGCTCCTGAGAACATCAAGTTAAGGAATCAGAAGAAATGGCCATGTCCAGAATGGAAGGAGAGAACCAGAACCACTGACAGCCCAGACTCCATTCAAGCTCTCCTACTCTACTAACAGCTTGGGAACTTCTGCTTTCCACTGATAAGATGGCTATCAGCCAGGATGAGGGCTAAAGCGACCCGGCAATGTGGAGGCATCAGGTAGCCTTCCCTCAGTCTCTATGCAGGGTGTCCTGCTGGCTAACACCTCCTTCACCTTGGCTGCATTGACGAGTCTCCAAGCGTTGAGCAGGCCGAAACCATGCTGGTGGCTGTGGCTGAAGCCAGCCTCATTGGTGAGCCAGTCTGCATGACGATCCTCATACTGAAAGAACAGAGGTCCTGGTGAATCTCTAGCCTTGCCTGACTCCCTTCTCTCCACTCACCGACCAACTGAGCCAGTCCAGACCTTCCCACTGACGTGACTAGAAATGGAGTCCCTCAAAAAAGCTGAGACAAAAGGTCAAAGGCCCATGATCTCACGACCTGAGTGGCTTGCTTCCTGAGAGGGAGCAAGAGAACCAGCTCCCAACTGAGACTGCCCTGTCAGAGCTCATCTTAGGTAAATGGCCTGAGCAGAAGAGGAAGGAGTGAGCTCTGCTCTGTGATACTGATGGAGTCCTCACACCCGTGCTCTACATATCCACCCAATGTTGGAGACATTTGGAGTCTGGAGTCTCCGGATAGTCCAACCCTGGAATGGGGTGGGGCTGGGCACTTGTTAGCTAGTTGCCAACTCTAACCTGGGTGGCTGTGAAGACAATGATGTGCTGGATGTCCCGCCATGTGAGGCAGGGCCGCACCTGCAGCATGAGGGCTATCATGCCAGCTGCCAGAGGAGCTGCAGCTGAGGTCCCTGTGTGGCCTTCCGTGCAGCCAGTGCCCTTCTGAAGGTCCCAGTCAGTGGTCACCTGCAAAGTGCAGTAAGGAGTGGGGAGGGTTAGACACTGGAGGAGGGGAAAGGACAGTCCTCCAAACAGGTGGCCCCGCCCTTTTGAGAGCTGTAACTTTCCCCACGTACAGAGGGCCAGGCATAGGAGACCCTTAATCCTCTGGCTTTTGGGATCTTTAGATGATGAGAACTGGAGTGACTCTAGGGCAACAACCGTAGGAAAAGGAGATGGGGCATGAGAGAAGACGTGGGTACACAAAAGTTTCCTGATTCTTGCTCCTCAAATTCTTTTTTTATTTTTATCACTTCATTCCAAAATTCTCTATCCAACTATCCATAACCCAGCTAGCCAGAGAAAAAAGTGGCCAGAGCTGCTACTGGGCCCTAGCTGGAGCTGGGGCAGACAGTGGTGAGGGCATGTTCCCCAAGAAGGTTACTGCAGCCTTGCTTGAAGCCTGCTGCAGTTTCACTGTCTACATGGCTTCTCGGCCATGCACTGCTAGCCAACTGGTCAACCACAGGACAAGCTGCTTTCCTGCTCTGGTTGGTGTCTTGGTTGGGTTTCCGTGAGTCCCTCTTTCCTACTCATGTTTCTCAGATAAGACATGGAAGTAGGGAAAAAACAGTATCTGTTTGGTCTCAAGTTCTTTTCATGTCCCACCAATAAAAGCACATCAAATGTTTAGCTGAGCAAGACCTGCTTAAACCTGCTCCCCCTCCCCCCTAAAGCCAGTACAGGCTAGAACTTTTTTCTTTCAGTCTTCTTTTCTGGGTCAGATACCAGGATGCCAACTTCCACCAAGAGCTGCCTTTTTCCATCGTATTCCCAGCCTCTTTGCAGCTGTTACAGCAGCTGCCAAGAGATGTAATTTTCACCCAGACACTGTGCACTCTCAAAGGAAAGGGAAGAACATGCCAAATTGTAGTCTCAACGAGAAAGGAAGTCTGGTTGGTGCCAGGGAGCAGATTGATTTTTTCCTGTTAAGGAAACAGCCTCACAGTGATAGTCTAGAGTACAGATGTGAAGTCTGTGAACTTGCCCGTAATGGCAAGAACATCACACAGCACTAGGAAAATCTAGGGAAGCTCCCTGGGCAACAAGCCAGATGGTGGGAAGTCTATTCCCCTGGCCCTTCCCCTCAGAGGCAGAGCTCCATCCAGCTGCCTGGTCACACAAACAGGAGGTTGTCAAAGCAAGGGCATTCCAAAGATGGGAACTTGGCTGAATACACTTACTTTTCAAATCTGGACAAATTATAGTTCAGATGGAAGGTGGGGGTGAGGGTGAGAAACTGAGCTGAGTTGGGAGGGCAAAGCTAGGCTATGCTGAAAAACAATGAAGATTCTGCTACAGCGCCTTCTTAGGTCCCTTGCAGGGGGCAGGACTGGGTGGGTCCCAGAGCTCTGCCAGGTGCTAAAGAGCAGAACAAGTTCCTGTTCTTCCTAACACAGGCTAGTAGCACCCCAGGCTGCCTGTAAGCTTCTTACTTTTCACTTTAGTCTGCTCCCTTCTCTGTTCTCCCTGGAGTGGGGGTCAACTGGCCCATAGCCTTGGAACATTGTGTTGACCAGAAGTCATTTCCTGGCATAACCCTGTGTGAAGATGAAGCTGCTTAATTCCCAATGGCCCCCGAGACCTCCCAACTGGCCACTGGCAAAAGCTGACAGCATCTGGCTCCTGCCCAACTCTGGCCTGGAGTCTTCTATTCTTACTTGACACTGTTAGTGGCAACAGCGACATACAGGGTGCTCTAGGACTGTGATCCAAAGGCCTGATTTATGTAGCTGGGTTGGAGCCCAGCAGAGGTCCCTGAGTCCTTCAAGGGTTATGTGAGCTAGAGAAGCTCCATTCCCCTGTTGCATTCTCAGGCTTTGGCTTTAATCAGAGCTGTAGGGAAGGCTGGGATCACGCTAACACAGGCCAGTTCCAACTTCCTATCCTGTGCATCCTTAAGATAAGTACTGCCTTTATTCTTAAGTTGGACATGGCAGTCAGTATTTATAAAAGGACTGAACAGCACTGTGGTGATGACCTCAGCCCACAAAAAGTAGTAAAAGCCCGAATTCTACCACAAGGATCCCACTACTAAGTTAAAAAGTTTAAGATCAAAACCACTAATGCAGGAAGATCAGGAATTCAAGGTCATCCTCAGCTACATAGTGAATTCAAGGCCAACCTAGGTTATATGAGACCCTATTTCAAAGAACAGGATGGAAAAAAATGTTTTACCAGGTGTACTGTGTCATACCTGTAATCTCAACACGTGGGAGGCCATGGCAGGAAAATGGCTTGTAAATTCAAGACCAATTTGAACCATATTATGAGTTTGGAGCCAGCCTCAGCTACAGAGTGAGCTCGTGTTTTGAACCTCCCCTCCCCCCACCTCATAGATGCCGCAGGGAAACCTTGTAAGAAGGGCCCCCAAAGCGCTCACAATGCTCCGAAGCATCTTGTCTCCACCACTGAAGGTAACTGCCAGCATGGAGGCACATTCCTCTGCATAAAAAGGCATCCGTCCCTCTTCGTCCACAGCACCTGGCACAAAAAAGTAAGATAGGCGCTCACCTAAGGAGTGGATCCTGTGGCTAGCACCTGCTTCTAGAGTTGCCTTCATCGTGAAGGGATGGGGTTGTCCTGAGTTGAAAGAACAACAGTAGTTATCTGCATGTGGACAGGTAGCCTCAAATGGCAGAGGGAATTCTTACGCTATACCACTCTTCCCATAGGCTTCAGGCAAAATCAATGGCCTTCCATCTCTGTACTTAGTCACTTGTTTTCAATATTTACTCAGATCTACTGTGAGTCACACATATTAGGCATTAGAGCCATGTGGAAAAAGCCACATCCTGGAAGGGGTAGGAAGGAGGTAGTATGCAGTGGTAGAGAGGGGTGGGGACACTCCCTTATGACCTAGAGACTCACTGCTAGGCTGATGCCAAGGAGCCTACTGTTAGGTAGGAAGTCAAGTAAGCAAATAATAATTAACATGGAATGACAAACTCTATGACTGGGAGCGCAGGCCAAGAGTCCTTCACTCAGGTGAAAGGGCAGGCAGAGCCAGCTTCAAGCCAGTGGCCATGGAAAGAGACCAGAGGGGAGGTCAAACCCATCACAATGGTAGTGGAGACAGGTGGGTGATTTCTGGGGAATGGTTGAACATGTCCCAGAGAAGCTCTGAAAGCCTGCAGGAGCTGGGCTAGTTCTACCTGATCTCCAAGAAAAGATCATGGTTACACATTTAGATAAAGAGTGAAGCGAGATGCAAAAACCACCCACTGGCCCCATTCCCACGACGTCTCTAGACCACTACCTATTGTGACAGTGTAGATGGAGTTGGCATAGCCATCGTAGTTGCAGTTGTCATTGTGCTGGCCCCCGTTACCACTGGCAACCACAAAGATACTCCCAAAGCCCTGGCGACCAGCCATCACTCCATGTTGTAAGGCGGCCTGAAGAACAAAAATGTCAGGCTATTAGTCAAAGAACTGTACCTATTGGACCAATCACTCTTCTCCTCCCACTTCTGGGAAAAGAAAAATGGAAAGGGCACTGGGCAAGGGAGAAGGAGATTTAGATGCAGACATAAGGTGGGAGAAAGCTAGAAGTTAAATAGTGTTTGACAGATATTCAGATAGATTCTGCTTATCAGATGACAGAGCAGGGTGAGGAACAGAAACCCAGAATGAGATCCAAGAGAAACAAGCTGGAAACATTCCTTTCTCTGAGAACCAGTGTTCTACTGGCCCCATCCTGAGCAAGGCACACACTCTTTCTTTTTTTTTTGGTTTTTCGAGACAGGGTTTCTCTGTGTAGCTTTGCACCTTTCCTGGGACTCACTTGGTAGCCCAGGCTGGCCTCGAATTCACAGAGATCTGCCTGGCTCTGCCTCCCAAGTGCTGGGATTAAAGGCGTGCGCCACCACCGCCCGGCTCACATACTCTTTCTTGAAAGGATGGATGGCATGGCTATGCTAAATGGTGTAATGTGGGCACTAAAATGAGTGTGGGCTGGGAAGAGGTTTGACTGGTGCTTCTTCTAGAACTGAATGAAGAAGATTTCAAGTTTCCCAGACTTCATGCATCTCAGTTACCTTTCCAAGCTGGTGAGGACCATCCACTGTCTTCCCGTCATCATCTGGGCCCCAGCTGTTGAAACAGGCAAAGGGGAGAGTGGAACTAAGTTGGGGCTACCCAACTGGGGTCTCCCTTTTTACCAAGCCACTCCTCTGCCTGCAGCTTTCACTCTTCTCTCAAGGAACCGCATGATTAAAAGACACATGGGGTCAAAGGTCCATTTTCCTCCAAAGGGAAAATGAAAGTGTATGCTAAGGTTCTTCTTTTATTTGGAATGTCCCCAACTTAGGAATGACTTTATCCTGTTTACCCTTCCTCAGGTCCCAGGAATCAGGATACACAATGGAATAGGGACAGTGTCACTGCTGGGATCTACAGATCTACTACTAGGCTAGATGAGAGACATTCATATTGCATACATTTTAAAATATTTTTATTAATTAAATTTTATTTTATGTGTGAGTGTTTTGCCTGAATGTACAAGAACAACATGTATAGAGTGCCCGAGGAGGCCAGGTGTCAGATACCTTCAAGCTGGAGTGACAGAGGGTTGTGTGCCACCATGTGGATGTTGGGAACCAAAACCAGGTCCTCAGCAAGAGCATCAAGTGCTCTTAGTCACCAAGCCATCTCTCCAGCTCCAAGTCCGTCCCCCGTCCCGTCCCCCCGCCCCCGTCTTCCCCACATTGGTTGTTGTTGAGACAGGGTCTGTCTATATAGTCCTGGCTGTCCTAGAACTCACGTAGAACAGACTGGCTCAAATTCAGAGATCCACCTGCCTCTGCTTCCTGAGTGCTGGAATTAAAGGTGTGTGCTACTATGCCTGGCAAGTTCTTGGTTCTTAAGTTGAGTAGGCCTATGAGATGCTTTAGCAGTAAAGGCTTGCTGTGCAAGCCTAGTGGCTAAGCTGGATCCCTGGAGCCATATAAACGCAGGAGAAAACTGTCTACACAAAGTAGTCCTCTGACCATGGCACATACAACACCTCCCCACTAATAATAAACTAAACTTAAAAAGAATTTAAGAAAGGTACTAGTTAGGGCTCTATCAATACAAATGGGGGCCACCCACCCTAAATTCCTCTTATCCAGCCACTCGACCCACAGTCCTAAGCTTCCAGTGCAGTTTTGAAGGGTGGCACTGAGATTCAGTCTACTCTCTTCCAAGAGCCTTGTGAGTGTAGACAATACAGGCATGCTGGGCACTCTGTGTAGCAAGCTGACTACTAGAGTGACAGGGGTTGAAGACTGAGCACCCAGGGGCTGGGGAATCTAGGTAAATGAGGAAAACAGCCTTATCAGCTGAGTAGGCCGGAGGCAGCCTGTTTTGCTATGCTTTTGTTGAAGACCTGTCCCAGACCCTCCAGGCTCTCACCCTCTCACCTGCAGCTCTCCTTACCTGCAGCTGTAGATGTCATTGATCTGATAGTGCTTGTTGAATGCCACAGCCTCCATACTGTCTGTGAGTGGTCCATCCAGCACCCGGATACCTAGGCATTGAAGGTACACCAGCTCCTCACTGATGCTTGTCCCACAGGAAACTACAAACAGTGCACATTCCCCAGGGGGGCCAGGTGGCAGGGAGGTACGTGTGGAAGACTTACTTTTTCCTATATACTCTTTTGTACTTTTGTGTGTGCATATGTTTCATGACTATACAACACATGGGGGTGTGAACGCATTAGTGTGCATATGTACGTATATGTGTGTGTGTGGAGGTAAAAGGTTTATCTAGGTATCATTCTCAGAACCCTTGCTGTTTTTGACACAGGGTCTCTCACTGGGACCCAGGGCTTGCCAATTAAGTTAGGCTGGCTGGCCAGTGAGTCCTGGGAATTCATCTGTCTTTGTCTTCCCAGTGCTGGAATTACAAAAGCACCCAATCGTTTCCAGCTTTTTACACAGGTGCCAGGGATCGAACTCAGGTCCTCATGCTTGCATGACAAGCACTTTATAGAGCTACACACCCACCCCTCTTTTGTAGTTTGGATTCTTACATGATATACATATATTACTAGTTCAAAAAAAATTTTTTTTTAAAGACAGGATATCAGAAAGCACAGGTTTGCCTTAAACTTACTACATAGCAGAGGATGAACCCCTAAACCTCCCGCCTTGACTTCCCAAATTCTGGGATTTTGAACAGGTAGGTATATACCGCCATGCCTAGCTTTCAAAAGTGTCTTTTACTATCATGTTTGAACTCAGATCTAATGATCCTGAGAGGTGGGAAGCACTACGCTAGAATGTAGGTAATCCAAGATTTCCCCTTAGCTTGGCATTTCATATAAAACACCTATTGTGCTCGACACAATACAGAAATTCAGTGAATAGCACTCATTATCTTTGCTACCCCCAGGGATGCTCAAGTTCTCCCTCTAAAATGGAGTGGGCCACAGTGTGGTGACAAGTTAAGGACAAATGGGAATACAGAAGGGGCTTGGACCCTGAAGGTTTCTAGCCTCTTCTGTAGTCTCATTTGCAGAGTGCTGTGGCCCCCTGCTGGGGAACATGAGAGTTACAGGCAGTCTTCTGAGGCTGTAGGCTCCCAGGCTTTAGTCAGGATTCAGGGGCAGTGCTCATCCTTTCCCCTTGATTCACAAGACTGAGAGATGAAAGAACACAGAACTACCTCAGCTGGAGACTAGGTTCTCTTGAGAGAATGGAGAGCAGGGGACTGGAGAGGTGGGACTGAGAGAGCCGCCTCCATAGATGAGTCATGGAAGGCGGCAAACTGATGAGAAGGCATTTCATAGACTAGGAAAACACTAGCAGAGCATGGTTAAGTTGAAGGAGTTGTTACAGTGATGTGGGTCACTGGTGAGTTCAGCCATGATCAAAAACGGGAAGGAGACTTGAGCAGGTGCAGCTTGGGACCTCCAGCCCACAACACGAGCATTTCCACATTTACCTGTTTTATACTGTAAAATAAATACTCTTGCTAAAAAGCCCATTTGAAATACCACAGCCAGTCGGCAGTAGTGGCGCACGCCTTTAATCCCAGCACTTGGGAGGCAGAGGCAGGTGGATCTTTTTGAGTTCGAGGCCAGCCTGGTCTACAAAGACAGTTCCAGGACAGCCAGGGTTACACAGAGAAACCATGTCTGGGCGGGGGAGGGGAATACCACAGCCATGAAAAATCAATGAATTAATTAACTTGTTATGCTCTTATGCCTTATTCTAGGTTACAGACATTGAGGATGAGAAAAAGAAATTTCAGAATGGAGAAGAGGGTAGAGAATGAGCATTGTGTCCCAGGAGCTTCCCAAAGACAGGGGAAGCATGAGTTACCTGCTATTCGGCTCCCATAGGCCACACCCACTGCACAGAAGCTGTTGTTGGGCACAGCTGCAATTTCTCCTGCACACCGGGTCCCATGGTGGTTACCATTCTCCGCATCAGGGTGGGGCATAGGATCTGGGTCATTAGAGTTGAGGTCATAGCTACCCTCTGGGCTCTGAAACATTGAGGGGTCAACAAGTGGTCACTTACTGGTTAGAATGGGTCAGTTACTATCAGGAACTGTCAGGGAGAACAAGGAACTGGGAGTTTCCACCTCTAAGTCAGAGTTAGCAAGTCCATCACCTTGAGCAAACAAGGGTTGTAAGATATGAGTCAAGGACACTGGGGGAAAAAGTGAGAAGGGCCAAGGCTTGCCAGTATAGGACTGTGCCCACTGCTGGGGGAAACCCGTGATAAAAGAGATTTCAGATTCTCTGAAGACACACCTTAGCCAGAAGTTTTCAGAACCTCTGAAGAGAAAGTAGGTGCCTATAAGGCCACTCCCTGCTCCCCAGGGAAGGAGCAGCAACAGGAAGCAGGAAGCATTGCCTGGAATTGCTCTTCTATACTAAGGTCACCTCTGGCCTTAACTGCCAGTGTGGAAAGCAGACTGAGAAAGGAGAGTGGACAGCACTATCCCCCTCCCAGGCTGTTTGGCTTGGCTCACCCCTTCTAGGGAAGGGGACAAAAGGGAGGCAACACCAAAGAGAAGGAGCAACGTGGCAGCAAGGGGTCATTCCAGGCCACTCACATAGTTGGGTGCAATGTCCTGGACGGTGTGCTCCACTCCATCGTCCACCACCACCACTGTCACCCCTCGCCCAGTTACATTTCGCTCCCACACACCTGTCACATTGATGTCTCGGCCTGGGCTCCGTCGATTGTTCTGTAGGAGACAGAGAGACCCAGGGACACACAGCTCGGCCCAGAGGGACAAGTTAAAGCTAGCCCTTCCTTTGGCTTCTACCAAAGAGCCAAACAGAGGCTATAGATCAAGAGGTTAGTGGGGAACAGAGCCCAGAATGGACAGTAGAGTCCTGCCCCTCCATTCCTTGGTCTCCAAGAAGGTTTGCCACCATTTGTGGGTGACTCGGGGTGAAATGGCTGCTAGGGCTAAGTGGTAATTAGTACACAATAAGGTTAGCAGCTAGCCTATACATAACAGGGTCTACCATGTGTAAAACACCTTTTCTAAGTGCTTCACATCTACTCATTTTAACGGTAACTCTCTGAGGTACACTTTATAGGGGTGCACAGAGAGGTGAAGCAGCTCGGCCAAAGGCACACGCTGGAAAGTAGAGGCTAAAATAGAACCCCAGATCCAGGTCCACAGAGAGTGCATACACCCTCAGCGCTGCACTTGCTCTGCACAGCGGACAGGGAGGGTATGGACTAAGAGCAAACTTGACTCCCAGCCCACAGACACGTCCCAGCCCTCAGTCAAAGCAGAGGGCAGCAGGAGAAAGCGTCAGTCAAAGCACACTAGAACAGACCATCTATCTGACTGCACTTACCAGGTGCCACTGCTGCGGATACTTGGGATCATTGAAGTGGATGCTGCGCTTGGCCCGCCTCAGCAGCCTCTGCTCTGAATGCCAGCGCACAGCTGCGTGCCTGGCTAACACAGCCTCTGCCTGCTGTCGCATGGCCTCCACCTCCATGGCTTGCCTGTGCCCAGCGGGCTGGACAAAGAGGTAGTGCCCCTGAAGCTCTCCAATGCGCCCAGCATTCACCAGGCCTGCTGCCCGGGCCACGGCATCTGCCTGCTGCGTCAGACTCTCTTCCTTCCTCTCTCCTTCTAGGTTGTCCAGATGTACGGCCCAGCTTAGCCCCCCTGCACCCAAGGTGTCAAGCCCACCTGCCTCTGACAGGCCCATGACCCAGGGAACCATAAAGAAGAGCCCGGCTAATTCCAGCCAGAGGCAGATGGGCAGGCCCAGGGGGGCATCCAAGTGTGGGACTTTCTGCCTCCCTTTCGGCATCAGAACAGCAGGCTGCAGACAAAGGGAAAGGACATCAGCAAAGAAAGAGGCAGAAACTGCAGGAATCTCAGGAGTGACTGTGGTCTGTCAGTGTGTTCCCCTTGGAAAGCCCAACCCTCTTCCTTCAAGTGATTAGTCGTTTGATATTCATATTCTCTCCCTCTCCCACCAACTACATTTGCCTCTAATCAAAATGCTAACCCCAAGCTGGAGTACGAGCCAGGGGATGACCTCCCACGGCACAACGGACCATCCCTGCTAGCCTGGCATCATCCAGGTGCTCATGGGCTTCAGGCTGTTCACTCAGGGCATTCAAAGTACACATCACTCCCGTGACCAACAGCATCAAGAGCTCACCTCCCTCTTTTCTGACAGGATCTCACCATGTAGCTCTGGCTGTCCTGAAATTCACCATGTAGACCAGGCTGGCCTCAAACTCACAGAGAGCTGCCTGCCTCTGCCTGGGACTACAGGTGTGTGCCACCACACCCAGCTCCACCTCCTTCTTATTTAGAGACCACATAAGTCTTTTCCCCAGCTGACTTTTGACTCCCACCATGGGGCCCCATTCCTACCTGGGCTCTCTGCGAAGTTTAGGTCTTGGTCTGGGTAACCACGTCACATTCATTTTGTGAAACTGGAGGAAAGGTGTCACCTTCACTGTGAGCAGTGTTGACTGGGAACACAAGCTGCAGACCTGTGGGCCCCAAGAACGGGGGAGAAAAGGTGTCCCACCAAAGCCAGCAAAGGACGAGCTATAGTGAAGGCCAGGACTGACCGGTGACCGAATGTTAAGTATCCTTTCCAGGGGTGTGAGTCACGGACTGGAAGGGATCCGTCACAACAAGGCCACATCAGTACAAAGCCCCGCTATCCCCCTTCTTGACCTGGCATGTCGTTCTCTTCTCAGTCGCTTCTCTAAAAGCTTAGCAGGACTTAAACGCTAGCATCCTGTTACCGGGAAACTGGCAGTCGGGGCCCCAGCAGCCCAGGTGGGGAAGGAGGGAGAAAGCGGAGGATAAAACTCAACAGGCGGAAATGCACGTGTGGAAATGACTGGCAAGAAGGGCTGGAGAGCTGTCCCTGTCTCACCAGGGTGGCTTTTCAGTGAGCGCACATGCTCCACCCTGACTTCAACCACTCAGAGGAGTGAGCAACTGTGGGTTTAAGGAACAAAGCCCGTGTGGGCGCCTGAGCTCCCTGAGGAGGCCCTGCTGCCTACTGAGCCCACCCTGGAGCGGTCTCAGTACCCAGACACACACGAGATGGGGCCAACTTAAAACATTCTAGAAAAGGTATTCTGTCCTACCAAAGACTCCTTGGAAAGGGAGAGAAATTATGTCGCCAAGCATCCCTATTCCCAAATTTTCCATTAATGGAGCTTATTCCTCTCCCTTGATTTTCTGTTTTTGTTTTTGGTTTTTTTTGGTTTTTTTTTTTGTTTGTTTTTTGTTTTTTTTTTCGAGACAGGGTTTCTCTGTGTAGCTTTGCGCCTTTCCTGGAACTCACTTGGTAGCCCAGGCTGGCCTCGAACTCACAGAGATCCGCCTGGCTCTTTTTTTTTTAAACAGGGTTTCTTTATATAAATGGCTGAGAACTCATGATCCTCTTGCCTCTATCTCTTTACTGCTGTGATTACATGTGTGGGACACCATGCCCTTAAGTTCTCGGGCATACTCCCTCTTACATTCCTCCCTGCCCCTGAGTTGCTTCGATTCTCCTAGGCTATCCAGGTGTCTTCCCTAGTCTGCATGTAAGAAAATCCAGAATCTGGTTAGGTAGCAGTCATTCACCCAGGCAGGCTCCTGCAGTCTGTGTAGGTTCCACTACAGATTTCTGGAAGAGAACCCGAGCTTTCCTGTCGCCCTGGGGCACAGCAGCACTTACTCTCGAGGTTTCCGGGCAAGAAATCTTAAGTACTTTCCGAGAGCAGGCCCCCATCCCCTCAACTGCTAGACCCATCAAAACAGCATTTAGTTCTCAAGGGAGAAGGGCCTCTCCCCTGTTCAAGATTCTGCTCTTCAGCCGCTATCCTTCAAGCTCAAAGGAACCAGGTCAAGCCCAGAACCTCAGTCTCACTGGCGGCCCCTCCCAGCGGCCGCGGGTCCCGTGCAATGCGCCCCCTCTCATTAAGACCGATGCTACCCGGAACCTAAGACCCGGAGGCCCGGTCCCGCTGGGGTCGCCCACGCCAGGTCCCAAGGTGCCCTCAGCGCAGCTCCTCCTCGGCATGTGCCGACCGCTCCAGCCCAGGACCACGCGGATTTCCGAGGTCCAGCCCGCTACACCTACTCCCCAACTCACCCACAGCAGCCTCCTCCTCCTCCTCCTCCGCCGCCGCCGCCGCCTCCCTGCGGAAACTCGCGGCTTCCCGGGAGCCGGAGGAGCCACTGACAGCAACATCACTTCCGCCTGGCGCCGCAGCCAATCAGCGCCTGGGCCTGCGACCTGTCGCCCCGCCGCGCGCCGAGCACCGGGCGCTCGGCCGACGCCCCGCCGACGGCTTCCGCCACGGGCTCGTGCGGGCTGGGCGGGCTTCGGCGCCCGGTGTCCTCCAGCCCCAGAGGGCCCTCGTCCTTCATGGCGTCCTCTGAAAGGACCATGTCGGTTCCGACCTCTAAACACCCCTCGTGGCTCTTCTCCCTCGGACTGCCATGGCCTTGACTCTCCCCCGTCACCTCCTCAGAGCGGCGTCCGCCTCCACCGGGTCGCCGGCTCGCTGGCCCGCGTCCCCTCGGGCTCCGCGGGGTCTCCGGGTTCTCCCGCCGCGGCCCCGTGGCCCGGGCGCTGCCCGGGGCTGCCGCCAGAGGGCGCCGTCGGCGGCGGCGCGCCCTCCGCGGGGCCGCTCCTCTCGCCGCCCCGGCCTCGCCCCCTGCGCTCGCGCCGCCGGAAGTGGGAGGTGCCGCGCGCGCGGGCCGGCGCTCGCCCCCTCCCCCAGGCTCGGCCGCCCCCTCCCCCCCTCTCCGCCCGCTCAGGTGCGTCCCTTCCCTCCCCCCCCCCCCCCCCGCCTTGGCTCCCCGGGGGCGCGGCGCGGGAGGTGTGTGCGGGGCGGCGCGCGGGCCGGGGCGGCGGGCCGAGGGGGCGCGGCGGGGGGCGGGGAGGGGGCGGCGGGGACGGGGGCGGGAGCCGGGCCTGGGAGTGGGACGGGGGCTGGCGGCCGGGGAGGACCGAGGGCCAGGGGTGGAGGTGCGGCTGGCCGGTGCTTAGCGGCCAGCGTAGCGGCCGTCTCCTGGGAAGAGTGGCGGCGACCACCCGGCGCGGCTTCCCCCCATTGTCCCCTTCTGCGTCGCCGCCTGGCTGGTGACCGCCACCGGCTTGCAGGGTTCCTTCCCCTGGGTATCCTGGACTCTGCAGCCAGATGTGCGACCCCCACCCCTCTCGCTTGGGGCTTTAGCCGCTGAGTTTCACGGATGACCCTTGCCTTAAGGTTTTCCTTTACCGGACACCGGTGACCCAGACCTTGTTCCCTGTTGGAGGCAATGATCCCGACCCTGTTGGAGGCAGAATGTTTGCATCCGAGACAGCAATGGCGTTTCAGGGCCCATTTTCACCCAGGAGCTTTTTATTATGAGAGGAAACTGAGGCACTGGGCTGTGACTGTTGATTCAGCCTGACTCGGTATCTGCTCTTATGCACTCTTCTGGGTTCAGAGGTATTCCTGTGGTACTGTCAAAATAAAAACAGGAATGTGAACTAATCCTGCCTTCACCACCTAGTTTTTCTTCTCACAGTAGAAGGCCGAGTTTATTCTGCAGCAAAAAGGGCGCTCTTAAATATAAAAATAAAAAAGCGTCTTCCCGGGTTCCCTTACTTGAGTTACCATGGTTTTCAGCATCTCCTTTTCCTCTGGAGTAACCAAGTAGCAACCTGTTTTGCCACAATGGTAACTTGCTAATCTGTCCTTGGCAGATATCAGACTCTTCCCATCTATAGGGAAGGGATACTGATGGGGTAAAAGACAACCCCATGGAGATGGTCCAGTATGGTAGGACTTGTTCTTGGAAACAACTCCCAAAAAAATCCTTCTCTTAAATTAATAGAGAATGCTCTGATTGCAACAGCCAAAAAGTGATTTGTAAACATATTATTGATTCTGGGCCAAAAAGGTCATGTTTTATAAATGGTAATAGACAAGGAGGACCATTTGGAAAATTCGTATCATATTTTCATCTATTTTAAATGACAGTATTTCTGTCAAGAGAGAAAGTAAAAGCTTTGTATTGACTCCTAGATATTTATGTACATATGACAGCTCCTGAGGGTTGGTACTGGCTGGGACATATGGCATGAAGTGGCTTTTTAAATTTTTTTTTTTTAGTGCCCTCCTGCAGAATACTCTTTCTTGGGTGTTTTTTTCAGAGCCTTGGTTCTTGGTGTTTGGAGGAACTGATACAGCGGGCATTTTGCAGAAGAAAGTCCTCAACTTTGTAACTTGTACCCTGTCCTTTGTTTCTGAACGTCCAGAGTGCAGATGGCGGCCCCTGAGGTAGCTGGCCTTGGGGCCAGTGCCCCCAGTCCTTCGGAATCCTCTACTTTATGTGCTTCCAAGTCAGATGAAGCTCTCCCAGATGGCCTAAGGTAACGTGCAATTCTTGGGGCTTATTTGGGTAAGGGGCTTGGAGATAGCCTTCTGAACAGCTAGTCTTTCCTGCTTGGTGCTCTCTCTAATAACACTAATGCAGATTAAGTTGTTTTCCCCTCCCCCACATTAATTTTTTGTAAAGTAGGGACTGCTTGGTCTTTGTATGGTATAGCAACTGGCACTTGGGCAGGCGTGCTGGGTTAGAACAGGTATCAACACATCGTAAATGCATCTATTTCTTTGACTTGTCCTATACAGACTGTATGTTCCTTTAATCATTCTTGTGTATCATGCTTTTTTTCTTTGTTCTTTTTTTAGACAAGGTCTCACTTTGTAGCCCTGGCTGGCCTGGAATTCACTATGTAGACCAGTTTCACCTCAAACTCAGAGCAAATCCACCTGCCTCTGCTTCCTTAGTACTGGGATTAAAGGGATGCACCACTTTGTGTGGCCATATTCATGTTTTAAAAAATTATCATTTATCCTGTATTATGCATGATGGGGATGAGGGAGGTGTGTGTACATTTGGAGGTCAGAGGACAGCTTTGTGGAGTTGGTTCTTTCTTATTATTCTGTGGGTTCCAGGGAGCAAACTCAGGATACCAGGCTTTTGTGGACAGCACCTTTACCTGCTGAGCCATTCTGTCAGCCCTCATACTCACTTATAAGATACTTAGTTATATAGAAGATATATACAGATATATATGTGCAAAATTTAAACATTAAACACAGATTATATGTGTTCTCTATCCATCTTGATACCTTTGTTAATATATCTTACTACTTTAATGCTGAATGTATATATTATGCCTCTTATTAAAATGTATTATTCTTTTTCCCCCCACCCAAATTTGTTTTTTATTATATTAAGGTTTTTTTGGGGGGACGTGGGAGGATCTCACGATGTAGCTCTGGCTGACCTGGAGCTGGCTGTGTAGGCCAGGCTGACCTTGAACTCAGAGTTCATCTGATTCTGTCTCCCAGGTGTTTAAATTTAGTGTTTATGTGTGACAGACATGCCATAGTTTTCCTGTGAAGATCAGGAAAATCTGCCAGGATTGGTGCTCTTCTTTCACTTGGGTCCAGGGGAATCCAAGTCAGGTTAGGCTTGGTAGGATGATGTCTTCACACACTGAGCCATTTCACTGACCTCAAAACTCTTTGTTGTTTGTTTTTTGAGGCAGGGTCTCCTATAGCTCAGGCTGACCTCCAACTCACTGTGTAGCCAAGTCTAATCTTCTTGTCTTTACCTCCCAATTGTGTGGCCAGCACACTCAGCTCTCCTCCAGAGTCTTGCAAGCGTGAGTTGTGATTACCTAACCTTGTCTCCTGAGAATGCCTAATACACTGTTGTGTGCAATATTGAACTAAATTGACTAGAGAAGCTGGGGCCTAATGCAATAGGTGACACTCTATGTACATTAACACATTCAACCCTCATACAAGACCCAGAAGGCAGGTGTTAATATTCCTATAACAGGTGAGGAGACTGAGACCCAGAGAGGTTAGTGACTTGCCAAAGGTACAAAACTCTGCTAGAGTCAGAATTTGAACTCATGAACTCCGACTTAAGAGTACTCAATAAATATCTGTTCTTGAAAAGAGATATTTGAACCAATAGGATGGCACATACCTGTAGTAAGAGATGCTTGTTAATGAATGAGTAATAGGGGAATGTTATATTAGCCCACAATAAACTTGGATCTTTCTGCTTGTATTAATTTTCTAAATAAAAGCAGCCATGTCTTTCTTACTACTAGTAGTAATAGCAGCCAAAGGTTATTGAGTGATCTCTGTTAGGTGGACAATGCTATTTCTATTTTAGAAATGAGGTAACTTGTGTAGAGGCAAACAGCTAGGAAACTGTAGAGTTTGGATTTCAATCCAGGTGCTGTATCTGCCCAGGTTTAGAATTAAGTTCCCTGCCCCTGTTCCACAGTTGGCTCTCAAGAATCACTGAGTGTTTGCTGGGGCAGGGAAAGGCATTTTCTTCAGTTGCCTTGCCCCTCCTGCAAAGAACCCTTCATCCATACCCATGTATTAACCCTAGTTAAACTTATTGGTCCACTAAGAAAACTGATAAAAATTAGCCAGGCTGTGGTGGTGCATGCTTTTAATCGAAGCACTCAGGAGGCAGAGACAGGTGAATCTCTTGAGTTCGAGGCCAGCCTGGTCTACCAAGCGAGTTCCGGGACAGCCAGGGATGCACAGAGAAACCCCATCTTAAAAAACAAAACACAAAACGAAAATTTAAAAAAAATTATTGAGTGTGTTTGTGAAGATTTCTGTGTCAGTCAGTTGTTTGGAGGGAAGAGTTCTTTACCTGAAGTCCATGTCAATGCTAGCTTGGGATGTTTAAAGGGTGAGCTGACAGTTACACACAGTACAGAGGAGGAGGGAAAACAGCAGAGACATTGGACATAGACTTTTTTTAATTTTGGTTTTTTGTTTTTTTGTTTTTGTTTTTTTTTTTTGAGATAGGGTTTCTCTATGTAGTCCTGGCTGTCTTGGAACTCACTCTGTAGACCAGGCTGGCCTTGAACTCAGAGATACACCTGCCTCTGCCTCCTGAACACTGGGATTAAAGGCGTGTATCATGCTCAGCTAATTTATTTATTTTTATTTTATGTGCATTGGTGTTTTGCTATGGGTGGATCTCTTGGAACTAGAGTTACAGATAGTTATGCACTGACATGTGGGTGCTGGGAATTGAACCTGGGTCCTCTGGAAGAGCAGCCAGTGCTCTTAACTGCTGAGCCATCCCTCAGCCCCTAACGTGATGTAGACTTCACTTCTGAGTGAAAGACTGGCTGTGAATGTTAGATGGCACTGTGAGTAGGTTTTACGGATCTCTGAAAAAAGTCCTGTATTGACCAGGTGTGATGGTGCACACCTTTAATCTCAGCACTCAAGAGGCAGAGGCAGGTGAATCACTAAGAGTTCAAGACCATGCCGGGCGGTGGTGGCGCACGCCTTTAATCCCAGCACTCGGGAGGCAGAGCCAGGCGGATCTCTGTGAGTTCGAGGCCAGCCTGGACTACCAAGTGAGTTCCAGGAAAGGCGCAAAGCTACACAGAGAAACCCTGTCTCGAAAAACCAAAAAAAAAAAAAAAAAAAAAAGAGTTCAAGACCAGTCTGGTCTATTTAAATATGAGTTCCAGGCCAGGCAGGCCTACATAGTAAGACTTTGTCTCATAAACAAAAACAAAACAAAAAACCAAAGAAACAAAACCAAGTAGTATATTGGCTCTGGCTGTCCCTTAGTGAAGATTGTGTGCCTAGCATGTGCATCTGTGTTCACTCTCTAGACCCAGGGATGAAGGGGAAATAGTACATTAAATGTCTATGACAAATGACAAAAACTACCATCCCTGATGTTAAATATATTTGTTTGCTATATGTAATGAAATTTCCATTGACTCAATTGTGGATTCAAAATGGTATCTTCAAAGCTGAGTATGGTGACTCATACCTAGAATTCCAGCACCTGGAGGCTGGTGCAGGATGGTTGCCATGGTTCTGAGGCTGGCCTAGACTACGTGTGAGTACCATGCCCGGGCCAGCCAGGACTACATTCCAAAATGCTGTCTCAAAGAAACAAAACAAGGTGAAATTGTACTCTCAACTACTTGAGGTGATATTCCACTCTGGCAAACTGTTGAGTCAAATAGTGTTTTTTTGTTTTGTTTGTTGTTTGTTTTCAAGACAGGGTTTTTCTGTGTAGCCCTGGCTGTACTGGAACTCGCTCTGTAGACCAGGCTGCCTTTGAACTCACAGATCTGCCTCCTGAGTGATGAGATTAAAGGCATGTGCCACCACTGCCTGGCTAAATAGTGGTTTTGTTCAAAGATCTACGTGATATGTTTTGAAGGACAATTATTATTTTTAATTTAAATTTTTAGGGGTGTGTGTGTGTGTGTGTGTGTGTGTGTGTGTGTGTGTGTGTGTGTGTTTTTTAGGCGTTTTCTTCTTCCACTGTGTGTTACAGAGACTGAATTCAGATCATCAGGACTTGCACAGCAAACACCTACCCACTGAGCTGTCTTATTGGACCAGAAAATTATTTTTTGGAACATGAAGTTGGAATTAAAAACAATGTTTTGCCACTGTGATGGTGCACACTTCTAATCCCAGCACTTGAGGCAGGCAGATATCTTTAAGTTCAAGACCAGTCAGTGAGACCCTGTTTCAAATCAATCAATCAGTCAATCAGTTAATCAATATATTTATTAAAATATTATTCATGGGGCTGAAGAGATGGCTCAGAGGTTAAGAGCACTGGCTGCTCTTCCAGAGGTCCTGAGTTCAATTCCCAGCAACCCCATGGTGGCTCACAACCACCTGTAATGAGATCTGGTGCCCTCTTCTAGCGTGCAGGCATACACGGAGACAGAATGTTGTAGACATAATAAATAAATAAATCTTTAAAAAAATATTATTCACAACCAAGTAAGTACATGTAACTACTATAACTAGCATTGTACTTTTTTTTTTTCCCTATTCACAAAAGTTATTGGCACTCAGAATTTATTTTTAGATCTTCAGGGTCACTTGTGTTTAGGTACTTACTATAGACCATCCCTAGAACTTTCTCAAGTTCTCACCCGCCAGGCTGGACTACCTGTATATGGGGTAGAAATTGTTGGATAGAAACTAGTTTGTTCTGATGATGGAGAGGGTTTATAAAGTCTAGTTTTGTTTATAGGGTCTAGTAGTAGCTATGTTGGGGATGTGGCTCAATGGTTGAGCATTGTCCAGTATGTGTAAGGCTCTGGGTTTGGTCCCAAGCACTGAAAAACAAATTACCATATTTAATCTTTCAAACATTGGGTAAAGAGAGAAATTTCCTTTTTTGTGGTGCTAGGAACAGAATCCAGGGTCTAAGGCATGCTAGTCAGGTGACATACCACTGAGCTACAACCTTATCCCAGAAAAAAAATTTTTTTTTTTTTGATAGCCCCAAAGACTCTGCCCAGAAACAGAAGAACTCGTCTCCACCGAGTGTAAGTAGCCAAATGATAACCAAGGAGAGTAACAGAAATGCCCATTTGGAACACCCAGAGCAGAATCCTGGTTCATCAGCAAGTGATACTTCAGCAGCGCACCAGGAGGTTTTAGGAGAAAACTTGGTAGCCACAGCCCTTTGTCTTTCTGGCAGTGGGTCTCAGTCTGATTTGAAGGACTTGACCAGCCCGGCAGGAGAGGAGGGGGACACGAACCTCCGGGAGAGCATCCATCCAGTCACTCGGTCTCTTAAGGCAGGGTGCCACTCAAAACAGCTTGCCTCCAGGAATTGCTCTGAAGAGAAAGCCCCACCAGCCTCCATCCTAAAGGAAGGTAGCAGGGACGCAGGCTTGGATTTCCGACCTGTAGTGCCTCCTGCAAATGGGGTTGAAGGAGTCAGAGTGGATCAGGATGATGATCAGGATAGCTCTTCCCTGAAGCTTTCTCAGAACATTGCTGTACAGGTCAAGTATCAAGTTTTACTACTAAAATGGAATTGGGGGAGGTGAGGGTAGGAGCCATTTTCTTTTGTGGTGGAGACATGCACTGTGCCCTTTTTTGCTAGCAGTCATCATTCTGTTTGCACATAGTGATATGCAGTGGCTTTATTCTGCTGTTCCGGGAACAAGAAGGCCAGTGTCTAATTGTATACCATGTAGAAACTCTTATGACCTCGGTATAATCTCTTTGGATGAAAACTTGATTGATGTAGGTCCTTAGCATTCATACTTTCTTTTTTTGCCCCAAGACAGGGTTTCTCTGTGTAACCCTGGCTGTCCTAGAATTCTCTGTAGACCAGGCTAGCCTCAAACTCACAGAGATCTGCTTGCCTCTGCCTCCCGAGTGCTGGGATTAAAGGTGTGTGGCACCACTGCCTGGCTAGCAATCATACTCTGTCCTTACATTAGGACCGCTTGCTAATTGTCCAGTCTACATCAGGAAGTCCAGTGATTCCTGCCTTCTGGTGCTGGTGTGCTTTGTTGTGGGAAGAAATGTGGGCACAACAGATTGCAGGAGGCAGTTATTCTCTTAGATTTGTGCCTTTCTCTTAGGCAGATGTTAGACTACCTTGTGGGGTAAATGAAGATTGCATGAGATGGTGGTGTCTGTTTGCCAGAACTATGTTGCTGCTTTGCCCTTTGTTGCTGGTTTCTAGGTGAAGGTCTAGAATAACTCTGCTTGTTATTAGTGTTCAAGTGTTAAAGTGACTTAAAGTCTTGAATATAATTTTTTTTTTTTTTTTTTTTTGTAGACTGACTTTAAGACAGCAGATTCAGAGGTAAACACAGATCAAGATATTGAAAAGAATCTGGTAAGTGCCTACTTAAAATGTCATTGTCACATAAAGCCATTGGAAGGCAGGATGTAGAGCTCTATCACCTTGGTTGGGAAAATGCCCATCTTATACAGCCCCTGACAGTGGGAGTGGGCGGCTCACCCAACCTGTTACATTTTAGTGGTATCCCGTATGCCAGGCCTGCTCTGGGGGAGGACAGGACCTCTGCAGATCTTGCAACATTTCTTGTTTGGGTTTAGTGACGGGACTCATTTTCTATTTACTACTCTCTCATTGTGGTTTTTTTTTTTTTTTTTTTTTTAATATTTATTTTTCATGTAGTGTTCTACCTGCATGTGTCTTTGCTGGCCAGAAGATGGCACTAGACTCATTACAGGTGGTTGTGAGCCACCATGTGGTTGCTAGGAATTGAACTCAGGACCTCTGGAAGAGCAGTTAGTGCTCTTAACCGCTGAGCCATCTCTCCAGCCCCTCAGTGTGGTTTAAAATGTCCTTTATTTTTATTTTTTGAGATAGGGTGTCATTGTTGTAGCCTCCTGAATACTGGAATTAGAAGTTTGCACTATTATGCCCATCACTTTCTGTGTTTTGACAAAGGGTCTTGTTCTGTAGCCAGGCCAGCCTTGAACTCATAGTGCTTCTTCATGGGATTGCTGGAATTATTGGAGTGAGCTACCACATGTGACTCTTCTGTTTTGTTTGAAACAGGGTCTCATATAGCCTAGGGCTGACCTTGAATTCACAATATGGGGGGGGGGGGGTGTCTGTGTGTGTGTATATGACCTTTAGCTCCTAATGTTCCTGTCTTCATTTTATCAAAGAGCTGTGAAGTTTTGTTTTGTTTTGCTTTTTTTGTTTTGTTTTTTTTCAAGACAGTTTTTCTGTGTAGCCCTGGCTGTCCTGGAACTCTCAGGCTGGCCTCGAACTCACAGAGTTCTGCCTACCTCTGCCTCCCAAGTGCTGGGATTAAAGGGGCGCACCAGTACCACCCATCGTGCTGTGAAGTTTTTAATGCAAGGCATTTTCTTTTGTTTTTGAATTAGGATCTCACAATGTAGTTTTAATTAGCCTAGAACTCATTTAGGCCAGGCTGGCCTTGAACTCAGAGATTGGCCTGCCTTTTCCTCCTGAGGGCTGGGGTTAAAATGTATGCCACCACAGCTGGTTTAGTACCCATTTTTAACTCTCAAGCTTAAACCTTTCCAGATGAAGCATCCCCATGTTTTTAACAGTATTCTTTTCTTTCTATGGTAATTTTCCTCTTATCCTGGTTACTTTGACCCTGACACACTCCATTTTTATGATTTTTCAATTAATTTTTATTTATTCAATAATTTTTGAGATAGGGTGTCTTAAGTAGGGTTTCTATTGCTACTACAAAACACCATTGACCAAAAAGCAAGTTTTGGGGAGGAAAGGGTTATTTGGCTTACACTTCCACATTGCTGTTCATCATTGAAGGAAGTTAGGACAGGAACTCAAACAGGGCAGGCTTCTGGAGGCAGGAGCTGATGCAGAGGCCATGAAGGAGTGTTGCTTACTAGCTTGCTTCCCATGCTTTTTTTTTTTTTCAAGATTTTATTTATTTTATGTATGCATGTATGCCTTTATTCCAGGAGAGGGCATCAGATTTTACTATAGATGGTGTGAGCCGCCATGTGGTTGCTGGGAATTGAACTCAGGACCTCTGGAAGAGCAGCCTGTGCTCTTATCCGCTGAGCCATCTCTCCAGCCCATTGGCCTGCTTTCTTAAAGAACCCAGGACCACCAGTCCATGGATGGCACCACCCACAATGGGCTGGACCCTCCTCCTTTGATCACTAATTGAGAAATGCCTTACAGCTGCATCTCACGGAGGCGCTTCCTCAGCTGAGGCTCCTTCCTCTCTGATGACTAGCTTGTGTCAAGTTGACACAAAACCAGCCAGTACATAGGTCTCACTCTGGCTAGCCTGGAACTTCATATATAGATTGGGCTGGCCTTAAACTTGAAGAGATCCCCTTGCTTCTGCCTCTCAAGGGCTGGCATTAAAAGGCATACACCATCAAGCGTGGCCCCGTTGTTTCTTTAAAAGCTGATCCTTACTGGGTATGGTGGTTCATGAGTATAATCTCAGCACTTGAGAAGTCGAGGCAAGAAGATCAGCCTCAGCTGTGTAGTGAGTTTGAGGCCAGCCTTGACACATGAGAAACTGCTTCAAAAAGCTGGCTCTGCAAACTGAATAAAATAGTTTGGGTATGCTAAATTAGTTCACAGTATACTGGGTTTGAGTCGTTCAGTCTTACATTCTAGACTCTTAAATTATTTAGTAATCTTGTTACAGTGTTAAGCTTCTGTCACTATCAGTTCTTTTTCATATATATTGCTTACTTATATATTTTCCATTTTGTCCCTTGATAGTGGTTTGTTTTGTTGTTTTTTTAGATGAGGTCTCACTGTGTAGCTCAGGCTGGCCTTGAAGCTATAATCCTCCCACTCAGCCTTCCAAGTGCTGAGGTTACAGGTGGGTGCCACCAGACTGGTGTGAGGAGTTTTATTTATTTTTATTTTGGAAGAAGGGTCTCATTTTACCTAGTCTGGCCTTGAACTGACTCCTTAGTGGAGGCTGCCTCAAACTGTCTTCCTGCCTCTTCCTTCTGAGTGCCAGGGATATCCATGCGCCACCACCATGCCTGGTTTTCTGCAGTAATGGGGGTTTAGCCCCAGGCTTTGTGCATGCCAGTCAAGCATTAGGGATGTAGGAATTACATCCCTAACCCACATTTGTTTTCTTAAGACAGGATCTTGCTTTGGCAGTTAATTGTTGTTTGTTAAGTTTTGTTAAAAAAAAAAAAAAAGAGGTGTGATTACTGAGCAAGGGTGGCAACAAACTTTAGACAGACACTTGAGAAGTTGAAGTAGAAGGATCAGGTGTTTAAGGCCAACCTTGGATGCATTTTGAGTTCAGCCTGGTTGCAAAGACCATATCTCAAGAAAAAAGAAAACAAAACAAAACAAAAGCCCCAAATAATAGAACTTTAGGTAGGAGATATTTATCTGTTAAAATAGTCCCCTTGGGCTAATGAGATGGCTTAGTGGGTCAAAGTGCTTGCCATTCAAGCCTGATGACCAGAGTTCGATCCCCAGAGCTCATGTAAGAATGGAAGCAGGCCAGACTGGAAAGACAGCTTAGCAATTAAAGCACCTGCTGCTCTTCGAAAGCACCTGAGTGTGGTTCCCAGCACCCGCATCAGACGGTTCATAGTTGTCTGTAACTCACTTCCAAGGGATCCAACCTGTAGCCTCCTTGGGCATTTGCACTAAACATGCATATGAACACACACACACACACACACACACACACACACACACACGCACGCACGCACGCACGCACGCACGTGCACGCGCACACACACATGCAACTAAAAATAAAAATTATTGCTCTTGTAGAGGACCTGAGTTTGGTTCCCAGGACCCATATGATGGCTCACAATCATTAATTCTAGTTCTAGGAGATCTAATGTCTTCTTCTGATCTCTTTAAGTACCAGGCACACACACAGTGCACATATATACATGCAGGTAAAACATTGATACACATAAAATAAATCTTAAAAAAAATCTTTTAAGCCGGGCGGTGGTGGCGCACGCCTTTAATCCCAGCACTCGGGAGGCAGAGGCAGGTGGATCTCTGTGAGTTCGAGGCCAGCCTGGACTACAGAGCAAGATCCAGGAAAAGGCGCAAAGTTACACAGAGAAACCCTGTCTCAAAAAACCAAAAAAAAAAAAAAAAAAAAATCTTTTAAAAGCTGGAAAGAGAACTAGCTCCACTAAGTTGTACTCTGGCTTCCACATACATGCTATAACACATGTGTACTATACACACACATATATCCTACACCTACACACACACAATGATAATAAATAAAATGAAAAAAAAATTATTTTCCAAAAAGACCTTTTGAACTATCCCTGGTGTTTTGTGACTAAAGTTGCATCCTTTATTTGTTCATTTTTTTTTTTTTTTTTGGAACTTTCTATGTAAATCAGGCTCTTTAATTTTATTTTTAATTGTGTGTGTGTGTCTTTGTGTGCAGTATTCTTGGAGACTAGAAGATAGTGTCAGATCCCCTAGAGCTGGAGTTACAGACAGATGTGAGCTGTCTGATATGGGTGCTGGGAACTGTACTCAGGTCTTCTGGAAGAGCAGTTCATTCTCTCAATCACTGAGTCATTGCTACAGCTCCTGCCCACCTACTTTGTATTATTTATTTTATTTTTTATTGACTAAAACAAGCTGTAGTTCAGGTTGGCCTCAAACTCTCAGCAGACTTGTCGTAGACTGTTATGTGCTGAGATGATAGGCAGAAGCCACCGCATCTGACCAGAGTGTGACTTCTAATCCCAGCTGTTGTAGGAGCTTGCTGAGTTGCTGCTCTGAGTACCTGGTTTCTCAGATCTCCTAGTGGGTCTGTCAGCTTCAGTGCTGATGGCTCCACGGCTTCCTATTCCTGGATTCATTTTAAGTGGGTATATGGCTTTGTACTTTCACTTTCTTTCTTTCTTTTTTTTTTTTTTCAGAGCTGAGGACCGAACCCAGGGCCTTGCACTTGCTAGGCAAGCACTCTACCACTGAGCTAAATCCCCAGCTCTGTACTTTCACTTTCTTACCTTCTCTCTCCTATAGCAAAGTTTGGCAAACATTTTTTTTTTTTTTTTGTAAAGGGTCATACAGGACATATTTTATGTTCTGTAGGCTCCATGGACTTTGTTACAACCATTCCATTCTGCTGTTAGAGTGGCAAGCAACCTGTAAGGCAGTGGGCATGTACATTCCAATTAAACTGTTATTGATGAAAGCAGACAGTGGATTTGACCCACATGCCATGAGTGGCTAGCCCTGCTTTAGCACCGTGTTGAATAGTGGTACATCTGCAGTGATGCAAATGTTCTCAATCTGTACTATCTGGTATGGTAGCCACTAGTTGCAGGCAGCTTTGGAGTCCGTGAACTGTGCCTAGGCTCCTGAGGTCCTGGGTGTTTCTGTTTTATCATATTTGATTAACTGGGTTACTTAGCCACATACAGCCAATACACAGTTATTAGCTATTGTATTGGACAGTGTGATCAGTTGCATCTCAGATACAGATGGGGAACAACAGTTCAGTTGATAGATAGAGTACTTGCCCATGAAGTAGGAAGCCCTGCATTCAGTCCCTAGTACAGCATCAACTAGGTGTGGTGATGCATACCTGCAGCTGCAACACATAGGAGATGCAGGCAGGTGGAAGGGTCAGAAGTTCATCTTTCAGCAACATAACAAAAATGGAGGCTAGCCTGAGCTATAAGACCCTTTCTCAAACAAAAACCAAACAAAAAACCTGGTGAGTGAAACCTCTGTTGTTCTTAATAGGACAAAATGATGACAGAGAGAACCCTGTTGAAGGAGCGTTACCAAGAAGTTCTGGACAAGCAGAGGCAGGTGGAGAATCAGCTTCAAGTGCAATTAAAGCAGCTTCAGCAAAGGAGAGAAGAAGAAATGAAGAATCACCAGGTAGTCTGCAGATACTGACATTTGGGGTGTACCTCAGTGGTAGAGAGCTTGCCTAGCATGCTCAGCAACCTGGGTGCAATTTCCAGAATCACAGGAGGAAAAGAAGGGGAGGAAAAGGGATTGCAGTTCAGACAATTATCGTGGGTCTTCTCTCATGCAGACCCTAGATTTAAAATTGCGTATTTATGGCCATGAGTGATGGCATGTGCTTTTAATCCCAGCACTCTGAAGGCAGACACAGGTAGAGATCTGTGAGTTTGAGGTCACCCTGGTCTATATAGCAAGCTCTAGTCTAGCTCTGCTTATGTGGTGAGACAATATTTCAAAAAAAAATCCACCACCTCAAAAAAAATGTATGTATATATGTGTTTATCACACACACACACACACACACACACACACACACACACACACAGAGCTAATGAGTAAAGTAACAGTCTCTGTTCAAACTCTAAATATGTTTTGGAGTCAACAGAAAGAAAATCAATATTTCTTGGGTTTGGTTGGTTTTTGAAATGACGATCTCTGTGTAGGCCAGGTTCGCTTTTTGTGCTGGGCAATGGTGGTACACAAATTTAATCCCAGCACTCGGGAGGCAGAGGCAGATGGATCTCTGTTCATTCAAGGCCAGCCTGGTTTACATAGTAAGTTCCAGGACAGTCAAGGCTACATAGAGAAACCCTGTCTCGAGGAAGAAAAAAAAAAGATCTTTTTGCCTCTCCACATATTGGGATTACAGTTATAGACCACCATAGCAGGCCTATCAAATTTTAATAAAACTAGGGCTGGAGGAATGGCTTAGCAGTTAAGAGTGCTTGCTGTTCTTGAGAGCACCTGTGTTTGGTTCCCAGCCCCCATGTCAGGTAGCTCACAACTGCCTGTAACTCTAACTGCCTGTAATTCTACCTTCAGGGGACACAGCACCCTTTTCTGGACTCTGTGGACATTCGTACTCACATGTGCACAGACACACATATACACATAATTTTGTTTGTTTGTTTTATTTTTTTTTTGAGACAGGCTTTCTCTATGTAGCCCTGACTGTGTGGAACTCATCCTGTAGACCAGGCTGGCCTCAAACTCAGAGATCTGCCTGACTCTGCCTCCCAAGTGCTGGGATTAAAGGCATGCACCACCACCTCCTGGCCATAATTTTTTTTAATCTCCCCAAAACATTCAAGTATAAAAAGAAGGCATCTTCTCCAGACCCTTCTATTTTAGTACAGAGAGAAAAACGTTATTTATTTAATATATTTTGTTGACATTATTGACTAGTAAACACTTCACTTAAATCTATCTCATGCAAAAATGTAGTTTCATTTAGGTTAAATCTACATCTGAAAACTGGAAAAACAAATTAGTAAGTGAAAACCTCAAGCACAATAAAAAGATCTAGTTAAGTAGTCAAAACAGCATCGTCAAGGCTGCGGTTGTAGTGAGCTGATTGAGGGCCATGGGCTGTGGTGCTCCTTTTGGAAACTTAGGAAGATGTCTTAGGGTTTTCATTGCTGTGAAGTGACACCCTGACCACAGTGACAGTTTCAGAGGTTCAGCCCATTGTCATCATGGTGGGGAGCATGGTGGTGTACAGCAGACATGGTGCTGGAGCATCTGAGAGTCCTACATCTTTTTGTGTGTGTGTGTGTGTGTGTGTGTGTGTGTGTGTGTGTGTGTGTGTGTGTGGTTTTCTGAGACAGAGTTTCTCTGTGTAGCTTTGCACCACCTTTCCTGGAACTCACTCTGTAGCCCAGGCTGGCCTCGAACTCACAAAGATCCATCTGCCTCTGAGTCCTACATCTTACAGGCGACAGGAAGTTGACTAAGTGTCACACCTAAAAGCCTGCCCTACAGTGACACACTTCCTCTAACAAAACCACAGCTACTTTATCAAGGCCACACCTCCTAATAGTACTACTTCATTTTCATTCAAACCACTACAGAAGACCTATCAGTTAAAACTGTAAATACACAATAAATAAGTTGACCAAGCAGTCTTATTGGGAGTTCATTCTACAGATGCAAACTTTTGTGTATGAATGTATGGACATAGAGAATGTTTTACTTGGTATTGCTTAAAAACTTAAGTGACATATTCCTGTAATCTAGCTCTTCAATGCAGAGGCAGAAGGATCAAGAGTTCAAGGTCATTTTCTGCTACATAATGAGTTTGAGGCCAGCCTGGACTACAGGCTATCTCAGCCACCTTCTGCCCATCCCCCACTCCCCTCCCACCCCCCCCCCCCCCCAACCCCCCCCCCCCCCCCCCCCCCCCCCCGCTCCCCATTAGATTAGGTTGGAAAAGTAGTTTCAAAAAAGTTTTCGGTCAACCTGATAAACTTTTAATAGAGTGGTTAAAGAGCCTGGAATGTCCATATGATTTAGTTATGTCTGTAGATATTGACGTAGTGTAGTTATCCCAAGTGGAAAAAGCAAGATGCAAAATGAATATAAAATGGCCTCACTAGAAATGGAAAAATGGGCCAAGAATATAGTTTAGGAGCAGTATGTTTGCTTTGTGTGAGGCCCTTAGCTGGCTTTCCAGGACCACCCAAGCATCAATGAGCAAAATGTGAGAACAACACAAAGCGCTCAATACATTGATTACTGTTATGGACAGTGTTGTGTGAAACAGAATAATTGTCATAGGTGACGACCTTTGTATTGTTTGGCTTCTTATAAATGTATGGAAACATATATGTATTTGTTCCTGTTGTTGCATAGTAAGACAGCAAAGGTCTTAGTTTTTGCTGTGATGAAACACCATGACCAAAAAGCAAGTTGGAGGGGAAAGGGTTTATTTGGCTTATACTTCTGCATCACTGTTCATCATCAAAGGAAGTCAGGACAGAAACTCAAACAGGGCAGGAACTTAGAGGAAGGAGCTGCTACAGAGACCATAGAGGGGAGCTGCTTACTGGCTTACTCCACATCAGTCTGCTTTCTTATAGAACCCAGGACCACCAGCCCAGGGATAGTACCACCCATAAATGGGCTGGGCCCTTCCCCATCAATCACTATTTGTGATTGCCTGCAACCCAGTCTTATGGAGGCGTTTTCTTAATTGAAGTTCCCTCCTCTCGGATGACTTTACCTTGTGTCAAGCTGACATTATACTATCCAGCACAGCAGACAAACAGAAAATTCCACTTACAGTAGAACAGAACTATAATAAATCAAGAGCATATTTGTTGGATGTAGCAAACTCCCACCTGAAACAAGAATGCCTGTCTCAGCACTTAATAGATGTTTGTTCAGTCTTTGTTTGAGCTTTGCTACACAGTGCATTCCTTTAAGAAATAAATTGGGCCAGGCGGTGGTGGCGCATGCCTTTAATCCCAGCACTCGGGAGGCAGAGGCAGGTGGATCTCTGTGAGTTCGAGGCCAGCCTGGGCTACCAAGTGAGTTCCAGGAAAGGCGCAAAGCTACACAGAGAAACCCTGTCTCGAAAAACCAAAAAAAAAAAAAAAAAAAAAAGAAAGAAAGAAATTGGTGCTGGGCAGTGGTGCCGCACGCCTTTAATCCCAGCACTCGGGAGGCAGAGGCAGACGGGTCTCTATGAGTTCAAGGCCAGCCTGGTCTACAGAGCAAGTTCCAGGACAGGCTCCAAAGCTACACAGAGAAACCCTGTCTCAAAAAACCAAAAATAAAATAAATTGTGTGTCTTTGTGTGTACACAAGCAAGTGTACATGCAGATACATGTACATGTGTGTATAGGCCAGAGGTCAGCCTTGAGTTATCATTCCTTAGAGTCTGTCCACTTTGTGTTTTGAGACAGAATCTCTCATTTGAATCTAGAACTAGGCTGGCTTGTCCAGCAAGCTCCAGGATGCCCTTGTTTCTTCCTTTCTGGAGATGGGAAGCAAGGACATGCCACTACATCTCACTATATTCTGTGGGAACTCATCGTTGTGTTTATATGGCAAGTTCTTTACTGACTGAGGTCTCCCCAGTCACACATTCCATTTTTTTAAAATTGATTTTATTTTATGCATATGGGTGTTTTGCCTTTGTCTGTGCACCACTTGTATCGAGTGCCCTGGGAGGCCAGAAGAGAGCATCAGATCTCTTGGAATTGGAGTTACAGACAGCTGTGAGCCACCATGTGGGTGCTGAGTATTGAACCTGGGTCCTCTGGAAGAACAGCCAGAGCTCTTAACTGCTGAGCCATCTCTCCAGTCCCCACATTCCATTTTTCAGTGATTCTTAGAACTATCCTGTTGAGTTGAAGTCTATGTTCATATAACTTTCTTCTAGAGGCTTGGCTTTCACAAAACAGAAATTTATGGAATTGATTCGTTCAGTTCTGCTTGATTCCAGTAAGTCAGCATATGAATTTATAATCATTGAAGTAAACCATCAGGGTGAGAGTAGTGGATCAACAACATCTGCTGCTAGGAAGCTGAGAGAGGAGGACTGCAGCAAGTTTGAGGCCAGCCTGGGCTGCTACATAGGAAGGCAAGGCTAGTCAAGGATACAGGATAGAACCATGTTTCAAAAAACCAAAGACATGCCAGGTGGTGGTGGCGCACGCCTTTAATTCCAGCACTTGGGAGGCAGAGGCAGGTACATCTCTGTGAGTTCGAGGCCATCCTGGTCTACAGAGCAAGATCCAGGACAGGCTCCAAAGCTACACAGAGAAAGAAACCCTGTCTCGAAAAACAAAACAAAACAAAACAAAATTAAAAAAACCAAAAACACTGAGCAAGATGGTACATGTTTGTAATCCAAATAAGTGGAAGTGGATGCAAGGGGATCAGGAGTTCAAGGCCAGCCTTGTCTGTGTGTCAAGTATATGCCCAGTCTGGGTTATGTAAGACCCTATCTCAAAAATCAAACCAAACCAAAACAAAAAAACCTATCAGGGCTGGCTGGGTGTGTAGCTCAGTGATAGAGTGCTTGCCTGTCACCTACCAGGCACTTGTTTAGAACTCTAACACCACACACACAGAAAATAAACTTCCAGATTAAAACAAACAAATGGAAACCTAAACCCCCCCCAAAATAACATTTCCTTCTTTATTTGTATGATTGTCATTGTGTGGGATTTAGGAGATACTAAAGGCGATTCAGGATGTGACCATAAAGCGGGAAGAAACCAAGAAGAAGATAGAGAAGGAAAAGAAGGAGTTCTTGCAAAAGGAGCAGGACCTGAAAGCTGAGATTGAGAAGCTCTGTGAGAAGGGCAGAAGGTAATTGCTGCTGCTGAAAACGGATCCGGTGTGCATGTGTGTTTGTGCATCAGGGCCAGGCCATTGTTCTCATTTGAGAAAGAAACCCGTCTGAGTTCTCCAGTGACTTCATGTTCTCAGTACCCTACAGTACACCAAATAAAGAAGTTCAGAGACTCAGTACTGCTCTGAAACAATAATTAAGTGCTGAGGATATAGCAAAGTGGTCTCATCCTGGGCTCAGTCTTCTTCTCAAAAGAGAAGTCACACTGTTAACCAGCTGTGTTCCAAGTGTAATCATAATTTTTATTAATACTTTATAACCTGTGTGTCTTTGTGTCTGTCTGTCTGTGTGTTCTGGAATTACTACACAGAAGTATTGCATGCCCAATTTTAGGTATCTAGGGATCTGAACTCAGGTTGTTCTGCACACGTAGCAAATATTATGCTATGAGCATCTCCACAGCCCCATGATCAAGATTTCGATGTTATTCTAAAACTTATTTTGTTTGCTTTATGTCCTGAGGGTCATTTTTTTCTTCAGAAACTCAGGTTATGGGAATGTTTTAAGTGGTTGTGTTATTTAGCACCACAAGTGGCACACTATACGCCATTTATGAAAGAATTATCTGGTGATCATATCCTCTTCTTAATATTGTAACAAGAGCAGGATGGGCCTTAAATGTGGTTGAACACTCAATTTTCCAAGTTGCTTGAAATCACGTGCTTGAAAATTCACAATTATGAATTCTATGATAATGTTATGTAAATGTTGTTGCCATTCATTTTATTTATTGAGAAAAACTTGGCTGTTATAAATACGTAAGATGCTAAATCAAGCTCACTTACTGATTCATATTCCAAAGTGAGAGAACTTAACTGTGGCACCTCCATATTTAAAAGAATATTAAGGAGAGGGTCTGGAGGGTGGCCAGTTGTTTTGAGAATCTGGTGAATAGGAGGTAGGTCACAATGACCATTCTCAAACAGTTACGTAGAATCTATTCAGGGCCAAGCATTGTCTTTCGTGTTGCTAGTGATCATAACAGCTAGCACCCCACTATGGTAGCATTGACTCTGCCACAGTTTTCATAGCTGATTTGGGGAAGATGAGGTACAGACATGGACATGTAGCAGCTCACCACAGGGCATCTTAAAGAGTGGAAATGAGTCTATAATTCTGTCTAGGCCCTGTGACAAATTTCCTTTGGCTTTGGACTCTATAGTTTTTTCTTCCCTTTGATTGAACAGCTACAAGTAACTAATGATAACAGTATTACTGCTTGTGATCTTGAAGATTCAGGTTTCTTTCTTTGTTTGAGGTAGACCCTCCATATGTAATTCTGGCTAGCCTGGAACTTACCATCTTTCTGCCCTCCTAACCACTTGCTTGAATTATAGTCTTATTGATTTGCCTCAAATTCACTGTGTCCTGGACCCTTATGTATTAATAATTAACAAGGACTCCAACATTTTTATATCTGTTTTGTTGAAATTAAGGCAAAAATATATTTATGTGCTGATTTATTTTAAGATAACGTAAAACTTATATGTTAACATGAGTAACATGTTGAAAAATTGTTTTTCAGGTTTCTTAGTTAGGGTTTCTATTGCTGTGAAGAGACACCATGACCACAGAAACTCTTAAAAGGAAAACATTTAATTGGGCTGGCTCGCTTACAGTTTCAGAGGTTCAGTCCATTATCATGGTGGGGGAGCATGGCAGCATGCAGGCAGACATGGTGCTGGAGAGTTAGCTGAGAGTCCTACATCTTGCAGGCAGCAGGAAATGGACTGAGACACTGGGCGTTATCCTGAGCATAGGAAACCTCCAAGCCCGCCCCTGCAGTGTCACACTTCTCCATCAAGGCCACATCCACTCCAACAAAGCCACACCTAATAGTGCCATTCCCTATGAGATCATGGGGGCAATTACATTCAAATTACGACAAAAAGATTAAATCGGTTTATTTAGAAGAATAACATTGTTTAGATGCTTATAAATCTCTTTAGTGGAAAAAAAAAACATTTTTTCTGAATTTAACTGATAGCAAACGTTCTTGTTGAAGTCTGTAGGAGATTGCGAGTACATAGGTGAGCTAGAAGAGCAGGAGTTATTTTTAACAGCTTCTAAGTATAATTGTGGGTATTCTTTGATATGCTAAAGTATTTCATATGATCAGTTTGTTAAAAGTTAGTTTTGAAGTGGAACCTGAAACTACCTTGATAAACTTTTTGAACTGCTGTAATTGCTGTGATAAAATCTGTTAGGGTGTGTATGGGGTTGGGTGGGGTTGTAGTTAGGGTTAGGATTAGCGCCTCACACATGCTCTGATGTATGTGTGTGAATATAGCACTGGGCTATATTCCCAGCCTACTTTTGTTATTTTGAGATAGGGTCTACATTGACAGGGCTGGCTTTAAAGTTACTCTGTAAGCCAGGCAAATGTTGAACTTGAGATCCCAGCTTCAGCTTCCAGTGTAGCTGGTATTACAGCCTGTGCCATCTTCCTACAGACACTTGTCACGGGGAAAACGATGTTTTGTTTTGTTTTGCAGTCAGATTCTCATGTAGGCTTGGCTGTATAGACCAGACTGACCTCAAAATCACAGTGTCCTCTTACCTCTGCCTTCCAAGTGCTGGGATTAAAGGTATATGCAACTGTGCCTGGCCGGGAAATAAAAGTATATTTGTATTTTAGTTTCTCTGAAGAAAGTTGTTCTAGCATTCAAATGATAACTGGCACATATGAAGCCCTTACTATTTGCTAGAGACCGTCTTAGGCATTTTGAATACATTAACTCATTTAATTTGCACCATGGTGCTATGGAACGTGGATTCCTGTGTTCTCCCTACTTCATACTGTAGGGAAGAAGGCTCAGAAAGCCTCACTGGACAAGCAGTGCAGAGCAGTGAGGCTGGGGTGGACCAGGTGGCTCACCCAGCTCACCTTCCTCTTACATCTAACTGCATCACTTTGTCATCAACTTGCGTTGGTCACACAGAGAGGCTGCTGTGGCCTTATTTATGATTGTGAAATTGAAAAATCACAAGGAAGGGCAGGAGAATGCTCTGCCGTCAAGAGTACTGACTGCTCTTCCAGAGGACTAACACAGCACCTCTGTTACTCCAGTCCCAGCGGATCCACCACCCCAGTCTGGCCTCCAAAGACACTTCGTGCACATGTCTCACAGGCATACATATGGGCAAAACATCTGTACACACAGGTATGCACATACCCACAATAAAGATTTAAGTTCACATAGTCATCTAGATTTTAAAAAATAATAACAAGGAAGTTTTTTTTTCCTTTTTTGGTTTTTTTGAAACACGGTTTCTCTATGTAACCTAACTACCCTGGAACTTGCTTTGTAAACCAGGCTGGCTCCGACTCACAGAGATCTACCTGCCTCTGCCTCCCAAGTGCTGGGACTAGTGTGTGCCACCACCACCTGGCAACAAGGAAATACTTAAGTCAATAATAATAGACCTGCATAATGGATAGCCACTTTGTTTTAAGACAAAAAAAATTTAGATTTATTTATTTTTTTCTGTATATGAGTATTTTGCTTGCATGCATATCTGTGTACCACGTGCATGCCTGGTTCTCATGGAGGTCAGAAGAGGGCATCAGATCCTCCAGAACTGGAGTTACGGATGATTGTAAACCACTGTGTGGGTGCTGGAACCTGAACCCAGGTCCTCTGCAAGAGCATCCAGTGCTTTCAAACACTGAGCAATTTCTCCAGCCCTGGGCAGCCATTTCAAATCACAGGTTTTGTTTTGTCTTTAATTGTTGGGGTTTTTTTGTTTCTAATTTTTAAAAATCTTAGTGTGTATCTGTGTGTACATGTGTTCATGCCACTGCATGGTTGTGGAGGTCAGAGAACAACTTAGAGTCTCAGTCCTTGCTCTCTTCGCTTGAGACTGGGTCTCTTTGTTGTTTTGCCAGCTGGCCTATAAGCTTCCAGGGACTCCTTCCCATCTCCATATGAGAGTGTCGTAATAGGCCAGGCAGTGCTGGCACACGCCTTTGATCCTCTGTCTCAAAGGACCACCCCCCACAAAAAATTGCTCAGATTACAGACACACACTGCTGCTCTTGGAGGGTGTGGGTTCTCTTCCCAGCACCAACACGGCAGGCACCTAACTTGTTTATAACTGCAGTGCCAGAGAATCTGACGCCCTCTTCTGGCCTTCCTGGGTACTGCAAGAATGTGGTGTTCAGACATGCATGCTGACAAAACAATGATACACTACACATAAGAAATAAAATAAATAAATCCTGAGATAAATAAGTGCTGGGATTAAAGGGATGTGCCACCACCGCCCAGCTTCATGACTAATTCTCTACATGTGCTTTCTTAGTTATCTTTCTCATCAAAGCCATGATGAAAACACTGTTGTTTTTATAAATGGAAAAAATGATGTCTACAAAAATTAAATAACTTGTCTAGGATCATATAAATAATACAGTTGGGGTCTCTATATTAAGTTATTTTTATAATTTGTGTGGCTTCTATGATAAAGAACAAAGTTCATTTTTAAAAATATTTAAACATATCAAGACCTGTAATAAGCCAGGATTGTACAATATGATTGAATTTATTAATTTCAACCACTGATATCTAAAAACTACACATGAGAAATAATGGAAGTGTAGGATTGAAAGAAATTAAATTAAACAAATTTTTAAAATTCAGCTGAGCATTGTAGCTCACATGGCCACTTGGGAGGCTGGGGCAGAAGGATGACTGCAAGTTCTAGTCCAGTCTGGACTGCAGAGTGAGGCCTGGGCAAAATCAAAAGCCATAAAACACTTAATGATTGTATTTTGCCAAAAGTAGGGAACTGGTGTGTGTGGTGTTTTTTGGTTTTGGGTTTTTTTTTTCATACTTATTTACTTCCTGTGTGTTTATGTGCATGGGAGTATGTGCACACCATAGCACAAAATTGGAAATTAAAGGACAATTTTCAGAAATTAATTAGTTCTTTCCATTTACCATGCTAGTTCCAAGGATTGAACTCAGGGCATCAGACTTGGTGGCAAATGCCCTTATTTGGTGAGCTATCTTACAGCCTTGATTTTGGTGTGTGTGTGTGTGTGTGTGTGTGTGTGTGTGTGTGTGTGTGTGTGTGTGTGTGTGTGTGTTGGTTGGTTGGTTTTTGTAGACAAGGTTTCTCTGTGTAGCCCTCCCTGGCTGTTCTGGAACTCACTCTGTAGACTAGGCTGGCTTCAAACTCACAAGGATCCAACTGCCTCTACTTTCCAAGTGCTGGGATTAAAGGCATGTGCCACTACTGCCCAGCTTGTATGTGTCATTTATATGATGGATTATTTGAAAATCTGATAGTTATGTTATAGTGTAGGTAGTATATAATGAAGCTGAGTACTTTTTATCACTGTTCAGAAACTTCCCCATTTGTTTAATTTTAATTTTATTCTATATGTATGGGTATCTTTCCTATAAATCACTTGTATATCTGATGCCTGGGAAGCCAGAAGAGGGTGGCAAATTCCCTAGAATCAGAATTAGATGGTTGTGAGCCAACATGTGGGTGCTGGAAACCAAACTCAGCTCCTTTGGAAAGGCAGCCAGTGTTATTAACTGTTGAGTCATCTCTCCAGCCTCATTAATAAAAATTTTATTACACATATTTGGGTGTACTGTATAGGCTGTCCTGCCAGCCAACTCCCAAAAAACCACACAGAGATTTATTATTAATTATAAATACTTAGTAGATTTTTATTAAATTGTAAATACTTGGCTGATAGCATAGGCTTATTACTAACTAGCTTTAACAACTTAAATTAACCCATATTTCTTATTTACATTTTACCATGTGACTTAGTACCTTTTTTAACATGGCATGTTTATCTTGCTTCTCCTGGCAACTCTGCCCTCTTCATCCTTGAGCTCTCTTGTCTGAAAGTCCCACCTAACCTTTTCCTGCCTAGCTATTGGCCATTTAGCTCTTTATTAAACCAATGAGAGCAACATATCTTCACAGTGTGCAAAAAGACTATTCTATAACAATACTGGCTTGTTTTATGTCAGGTTGACACAAGCTAGAGTCATTTGGGAAAAATGACTCTTAATTGAGAAAATGCCTTTATAAGATTGGCTTGTAGGCAGGTCTTTAGTGCATTTTCTCAGTTAGTGATTGATGTGGGAGGACCCAGCCCATTGGTGGTGGAGCCATCCCTGGGAGATGGTCCTGAATGCTATAAGAAAGCGGGCTGAGCAAGCCATGAGGAACAAACCAGTAAGCAGCACTCCTCCATGGCTTCTGCATCAGCTCTTGCCCCAACTTCTTTCAGTGATGGACCATGATGTGGAAGTGGAAGCTTATGGTCATGATGTTTTCGGGTTTTTTTGTTTGTTTGTTTTGTTTTTTTTCCAAGATAGGTTTTCTCTGTGTAGTCCCAGCTATCCTGGAACTCGCTCTGTAGACCAGGCTGGCTTCGAACTCACAGAGATGCCTCTGCCTCCTGAGTGCTGAGGTTAAAGGTGTA